>NC_056743.1:320004715-320159715 GCF_019279795.1 Protopterus annectens
GTACTCAGTGAGGCGCTTTCGCAGCCCCTGATACCCGATACTTCAGATTCGCAGGCCTCTACTGAGACCCATTCGGAGTCCAGTATGCCGAGAGATGCTTCAACTGTGGAACCTGCGGATGTCTCTACCTTGGATGGGTCCGGAGCCTCTCTGCAGGCACCTGCTTTTGAGGGTGTATTCAGGCCTACTGACTTGCATATTAAACCAATGCCATCTTTTTCTTCAAGGCCTAAACCTTGACCCATGTCTAGAAAACCGACACCCAGACCGCATGGTCAGGCCTCTATGCCTAAAAAACAAATGATAAGAATGGCTGAAGACCTTATTACTTTAATCAGGGGTAGCGAACCTCCCCCCTCTAAGAGACCTAGGACTGAATTTGCTTATGGTTCTTCTGATCAGTTTTCTGAAATTTCAGTTTCCTCTGATGATCAGGATTTACCCTTTACATATGAGGATTCAGATGCAGAGGACTCTATTCCCTCTGCTTCCCCTCCAGAGGATTTCTCTTTTGGTGAAATCTTGCATACTCTTAGGGAGCATTTTTGCTGGGAAAGCCAGGATTACTCTGATTCTAAAAAGAGGCTTAGGGATTTCTTATTCCTGCCCCAACACAGGACTTTAGTTATTTCCCTCCTGTACTGGACATTGTTGATGATGCCTTTTCGGAATCTGGCTTGGCCCCTGACTCCTTACCTCTTGCTCCCAGAAAACCAGATAGGTATTACAGGGTTCCTGACTCTCGCAAGTTCCTCTTTAAAAATCCTGCTGCGGATCCTGAGACCATTTCACAGGGACCCAAGGGCATTAAGGCTACTAATGCCAAAAATCTTACCCCCTCTGATAGAGATTCCAAGGCACTGGATAGAATGGGGTAAGAAGGTATACACTTCTGCAACCTTGGCCATTAGGGCCTTAAACTGCCAGTTTCATAAGTTAAAGTATCAGCAGCATATTATTGGATTGCTTAAACAGAAAATGATGTTGATTCCTGACTGCGCTGAAAATAAGGATTTACAGGATTTAATGCATTCTGCTGAACAAGTTGGAAAACCTACTTTGCAATGTGGTTTTGATTTACTAGAGGCATCTTGCAGGGCTGCTGTCACTGGGTCTGTACTTAGAAGGCATGCTTGGCTTAAGGAGCAATCTTTGCCAGATCATGTTAAAGCTAAATTGCTGGCTATTCCCTTAAACCAGGACCGCCTGTTTGGCAACAAAGGAGAAGAAGTACTTAAAAAGATGGAGGAAAAAGCTAAATCTATGCAAACTGTTAAAGATTTCCTGCAAGTACAACCTCCAAGATTTAGTAGGCATTGGCCCTCTAAGAATTGGTCCTTTCCTGCCTCTTCCAGGCCTTCTCCGTCCAAACCCAGAACCAACACAACACCTAGGCTTCAGTCCCAAAATACGCACAGGAATAAGCAGTGGGGCCTCCCACTTCCAAAGCAGGGAGTAGTAAGACTCCCCCTATGGTAAACTGTCTCAATGACTTAACTTAAAAACTTCCAAGCCCTTCTCAACTGACTGCTCCTTTAGGGGGAAAGATTGCTCTGCAAGCAAAAAACTGGGAACTCATTACCCAGGACAAATGGGTTTTAAATATAGTTTCCCAAGGATACAGATTCCACTTCCACACTTTACCAACCCTAAACGGTTGGGCAGATCTACCCCCAAATAGTGGACAGAGGTTCAAAAGCAAGTTCTCTCTAAGTGTAAGGGCTGTTCAAACTGTCCCAGAAGAGGAAAGGGGACAGTGTTTCTACTCAAGACTTTTCCTGGTGCCCAGAAAAGACAACTCCTGGCGTCCTATCCTGGATCTCTCTATCCAAAACACTTTTTTGGTGATCCCAAAATTCAAGATGCTTACTCTTCACCATTTGCTTCCTGTGCTAGGCAAGGATGCCTGGTTGGCAACACTGGATTTAAAGGAAGCTTACCTGCACATCCCAATCAAGGGAATCTTGCAGAAGATACATACGCTTCAGAGCAGGCTTCTCTGCACTGCCCTTTGACTTATCTACTGCACCCAGGGTATTCACAAAGTGCCTAGCTCCAGTCATTGCATTTTGCAGGCAAAGAATTATTCAAATATATCCATACCTGGAGGATTGTCTAATTCAGGCAGAAAGCCAGGACATACTTTTGAATCATCTGGCGTTTGTACAAAAGGTGCTAACTTCACTGGGGTACACCATAAACGAAAATAAATCACATCTTGTACCCTGTCAATAAATTGTATTCCTGGGAGAAAGCTTGAGCACAACTTCCCAGATGGCTTTCCACACGCCAGAGAAACAAGTTCATTTGACAGCTTACTTCAAACTAATGGTCACGAAGACCCTGCTGTCTGCAAGACAAATACTGCAAGCCTTTGGGTTCATGGCCTTCTGCATTGTCCTAATTCCATATGCAAGACTGCATATGAGGAAACTACAATGGTATCTAAAAAGCCTAGGGTGTCAACATTCTCAAGATCTAGAAGCAATGATTCTTATCATGCCTTGCTTATAGTTAGAGTTCCTTTGGTGGGCAGAAGCCTGCCACCAAAACAAGGGACTGCCATTCACTCTACCCCCTGCCACCCAAACCCTAACAACAGACACATCAGGCTATGCATCGGGGGCTCACTTGGCAGGGAAGTGCATTCATGGCAAATGGAACCCAAGTCAAATACACCTGCATATCAATCAAAAAGAAATGTTAGCTGTACAGAATGCTCTGACAGCCTTCAATGACCACTTTCTTCCAGGACAGTTAATGGTAAAGACGGACAACACCACTGTTATGTGGTACATAAACAAGCAGGGTGGAACCCACTCATACCCTCTCTACAGACTACTCATGGCTCTGTGGAACACAGCCTTGAGCTACCAAGTGCACCTACAGGCTCAATTCCTGCCAGGAAACCTAAATACACTGGCAGACGAACTAAGCAGAAATCTCATGGACCCATATGAGTGGAAACTGGAACCAAAGGCATTCAACATGTTGATAAACAAATGGGGGAGCCCAGATATAGACCTGTTTGCCTCCCCCCAGAACTACCAATTGGACAAATTCTGCACAAGGATGCCCTGTCCTTCACCTGGAAAAACCTATCAGTTTATGCCTTTCCTCCACTGCCTCTCCTCCCCAAGGGTACTACTAAAGATCAAACAGGACAAACCAAGGACTATACTAATTGCACCAGACTGGCCATGCCAACACTGGTACCCCTCTCGCGCAGTGTGTCACTGCTGGCACCATGGCACCTGCTTCAGATCCCTACCCTGCTGTCCCAGCAGGAGGGCCAGGTTCTGCACTCTCAGCTTCAAACCTGAACCTGGCGAGCTGGCTAATTACCTTATTTCTCCGTTATCATCCCTCAGTAAACAAGTGTTGGATGTCATTCTGGAGGCAAGGAGGCCTAGTACTAGAAAATCTGAAGCTGAAAAAATAGAAAAGATTCTGTTCCTGGAACCAAACTCAGGGGATGGGCACAGCAGCGCCCAATTTACCTCAGATTCTTCAATACGTAACAGATGCTTCACAAGAGCCTTTCCTTTTCTTCCATCAAAATTCATGCCTCAGCCATTTCAGCTCATGCAACACAGAACCACCCCTCTTCTCTCATCCACTCCTCAAACAGTTCCTCAGAGGGGCCAAAAACTTAAGACCACCCAGGAGAGCCCCAACTCCAGCCTGGGACCTTAACTTTGTATTGGAAAAACTCACTCTACCTCCTTTTGAGGCAGCTGCAAGTGCAGAGTTGAAATTCCTTTCTTGGAAAACAGCCTTTCTTTTAGCCATCACTTCAGCAAGAAGGGTGTCTGAATTACAGGCCCTTATGGCAGTGGACCCTTTCATCATCTTTCATGCGGACAGGGTGTTCCTCAGGACCAATCCCTATTTCATGCCCAAGGTAGTATCCAGTGTGGCTCTTAATCAGTCCATTCATTTGCCAACCTTCTTTTCTAACCCACAGAACAAAGGGGAACGTATACTGCAATCTTTAGATGTGCACAGACAACTTAGATTTTACTTGGACAGGACTAAACCTCTCAGGAAATCTGAACATCTGCTGGTGGCATTTGCTGCAGGGGCAGAGGGGAAGGCCATTTCAAAGCAAACCATTTCTAAATGGATAGGCCATTGCATTCATTTCCGCTATAAGCACCATGGAAAACCTATCCCACAGGGGATAAGATCATATTCAACCAGGGCTGCATCTACCTCTGCAGCCTTTCTCAGAGGTGTTCCTACCAGGGACATCCTAGAAGCTGCTACCTGGAGTTCTGTACATAAAAGCATTACTATTTGCCAATTTTCTCTAAATCCAGAGCTGGCTTTGCCACTGCAATCTTGCAGGGCCTTATAGCTGGTCCTAACGCTATCTAATTTCCTCCTCCCATCCTTAGCTTTGGGAAGCTACCCAAATGTGATTATAGCAACAGTGAAACACAAAGAACATAGTACAGTTGTGTACACTTACATTAATATAGATGTTCGAGTGTATTCACTGTTGCAGTCCTAGTTACCCTCCATCCATCCCCCTGACTTTTATTGGCTATACCTCTATTCTTGCTTACTATGTTTAAAGCTTTTTGGTGTATTTGCTTTTTTGTTGGAGGTGTAAACTTGTACATATAATTGCTTCCCATTATGGGGGCACCTAACATCTGGGGCAAGAAAAACTGATGTAATGGCGTTGGCTGCATGCTTTATACCCCTGACTACCTGACGTCATGGAAGATGCAACTGACGCAGGACCAAAGACTTTGATAATCAGGCCAACTGAGGGCTACTGCAAGCATATAACCCAAATGTGATGACTGAAACAGTGAATACACTCGAACATCTACATTTATGGTAAGTGTACACAACTGTACTTACTTGTCTAAACACCTCCCACAAACCTCGCCCACGCACACATTCAGCATATAATCTGATGATTTCAATTTTCATTCATTTCTCAACAGTTGGCTTTGGATCCAACCCTCTGATTAGACTTGGCTTTTATTTGAGCTTGTGGCCACTAGAAAACTTTTCAGCTCCTACTTCACCCGTAATGCACTTAACCTCTAACATACCTCATATCTCATTTGACGCTTTTGCATTTGGATGCGGTTGCTCGGAGCTCTCGAGCTTGTTAGTTGTTTTTTGGGAGAGGAGTCAAACTTTTCCTGTTATTTGTTGTATCCTTAATAACTTTAGACCTGATGTTGTTAGTCTTCACTTAATCCTTGACTATGGGTTCGGTTCCGTACCTTGGAACCGACTCTGTTGTTATTCCAGCTCTCGCCTTCAAAAAAAATCTCTGGAGCTAAGCTCTACCCATAATGCTCCTCGCAAGAGTACCTCAGATCCTCATTTGCCACTTCATAGTGCCAGATGTTCTTCATGTTTCACTGTTGCAGTCATCACATTTGGGTTATCTGCCTGCAGGTAGCCCTCAGTCAGCCTGAATACCAGAGTCTTCAGATTTCTGCGTCAGATGCCAGTCGCTTCTTCCTTGTTGTCAGGGGGTATAAAACATGCAGCCGATGCCATTGCATCAGTCTTTTTTGCCGTGCAGTGCCTGAAGCAGAAGCAATTCGCAAGTGCCGGTCGACCGACTCCTGAATTTTTTGTTTTCGAGTTTCAGACCCAAAGTCTTAAACAAAGGTAAGTACCCCGCTGGGGATCCATTTTTCTTGCTCTAACCGATGTCAGTAAAAGTTAACATTTGTCTTACCTGTGGAAAGCAAATACCTCATAGAGATTTTCATTCTTACTACATCCCCTGTTTAGGCCCAGACCACGACATCCCTCGCTGTCAGTTTTGTGCTTTGTTCAACGCCCGTACTATTCGTCGTTGGGCTATTTTTGCAGCCAATTACTTTCATACTCGATGTGTGTACTTTGAAATGGCTTCATTAAGCCATCCGACTACCGATCTTCTGAAAAAACATAAGGATAAAGACAGAGACAGACTGCATAGGTCCAAAACTGTCGATGATGCTTCCGTTAAGCTAGTCGTCAGTCTGCCGGTACTCAGTGCGGCGCTTTCGCAGCCTCTGATACCCGCTACTTCAGATTCACAGGCCTCTACTGCGATCCATTGTGATTCCGGTATGCCCCAAGATGCTTCTTAGACTATGGAACCTGCGTATGTCTCTGCCTTGGATGGGTCCGGAGCCGCTGTGTAGGCACCGGCTTCTGAGGGTGTATTCAGGCCTACAGACATTTATATTAAACCGATGCCATTGTTTTCATCCAGGTCAAAAACTCACACTATGCCTAGAAAACCAACAACCAAACTGCAGGCTCAGGCCCATATGCCTCAAAAACAAATGCTTAGAATGGCTGAAGACCTTATTACCTTAATTAGGGGAAGCCAGCCTTCCCCCTCTAAGAGACCTAGAACAGATTTTCTTTCTGATTCTTCTGATCAGGAATCTGATATTTCTGCTCCTTCTGATTACCAGGATTTGCTCTCATCTCGTTATGAGGATTCTGATGCACAGGATTCCATTCCCTGTGCTTCCCCTCCAGCAGATTTAGATGAAACCTTGCTTACTCTTAGGGAGCATTTCTGCTGGGAAAGCCAGGATTACTCTGAGTCCAAAAAGAGACTTAGGGAATTCTTACTCCTACCTCAACACATGCCTTTAGCTATCCCTCCTGTTCTGGACATTGTAGATGAAGCTTTCTTGGATTCTAGCCTTACCCCAGACACTTTACCTCCAGCACCCAGAAAACCTGACCGGTACTAACCGAGTACCTGACTCTCACAAGTTCCTCTTCAAGAATCCTTCTGTGGATCCAGAGACCATTTCCCAAGGATCAAAAGGCATTGAGGCTACTGCTGCCAAAAATCCTACCCCTTCTGATAGAGATTCTAGAGCCTTGGACAGATGGGGTACACTTCTGCTACTTAGACCATTAGGGCTTTAAATTGCCAGTTTCATATGTTAAAGTATCAACAGCATATTATGGGACTACTTAGACAGAAAATGATGTTGATTCCTGACTGTGCTGAACACAATTTAATGCATTCTGCATAACAAGTTGATAAACATACTTTGCAATGTGGTTTTGACGCTTTAGAAGCATCTTGCAAGACTGCTGTCATTGGGTCTGTAATTAGAAGGCATGCTTGGCTTAAGGAACAAAACTTGCCAGATCATGTTAAAGCTAAATTACTGGATGCTCCCTTAAACCAAGACTGCTTTTTGGCAACAAAGCAGAAGTCCTCAAAAGGATGGAGGAAAAAGCTAAATCTATGCAAACTGTTAAAGATTTCCTACAAGTACAGCCTCTCAGATTCACTAGGCATTGGCCTTCAAAGAACTGGTCCTTTCCAGTCCCTTCCAGGCTTTCTCAGTCCAGACACAGGAACAGCAGACCACCTAGGCTACAATCTCAGACTATGCACAGATCTAAGCAGTGGGGGGCTCCCACTTCCAAAGCAGGGAGTAGTAAGCCACCCCCCCACGTAAAAATGGCACAGTGACTTAACCTTAAACTTTCTAAGCCCTGCTCAAATACCTGTACCTTTAGGATTAAAGCTTGCCCTGCATGCAAAAAACTGTTAACTCATTACCCAGGACAAATGGGTTTTGAACATAGTTTCCCAAGGATACAGATTACACTTCCACACACTACCAACCCCAAATTGTTGGCCAAACCTACCCCCAAATCAATGGGCGGAGGCCCAACAACAGGTTCTCTCTCTTCTCAGTATCAGGGCTATTAAACCTGTCCCAGCAGAACAAAGGGGGCAAGGTTTTTATTCAAGACTTTTTCTGGTACCCAGAAAAGACAACTCTTGGCGTCCTATCCTGGACCTCTGTATTCTCAACACTTTTCTGGTGGTTCCAAAATTCAAAATGCTAACTCTTCAGCAGCTTCTTCCTATGCTAGCCAAGGATGCCTGGCTGGCAACCCTAGACTTAAAGGAATCTTACCTGCACATCCCAATAAGAGGATCCTGCAGACAATACCTACGTTTCAGGGCGGGCTCCATGCACTTTCATTTCTCTGCACTTCCCTTTGGCTTATCTTCTGCGCCCAGGGTGTTCACAAAGTGTCTAGCTACAGCCATTGCATCTTGCAGGCAGAGAAATATTCATATTTGCCCATACTTGGACGAATATCTCAGGCAAGAAAGCCAGGACTTGCTCTTACAACACCTGGCATTCGTAAATAAACTTCTAACCTTACTGGAGTACACCATCAATGAAAAGAAATTTCACCTAGTACCCTGCCAACAGATTTGTATTCCTGGGAGCAAGCTTGAACACAACTTCCTAGATGGCATTCCTCACTCTGGAGAAACAAGTTTATTTGACAACCTACTTTCAAACTATTGGCCACAAAACCCCAGCTATCTGCAAGGAAAATACTGCAAGCTCTGGTGTTCATGGCCTCTTGCATTCTACTAATTCCATATGCAAGACTGCATATGAGGAAACCACACTGGTATCTAAAAAGCCTATGGTGTCAACATTCTCAGGACCTGGAAACAATGATTTCTATCATTCCTTGTATAAAGACAAGAGTTCCCCTAGTGGGCAGAGGCCTGCTACCACAACAAGGGACTCCCTTTCACTCAACCCCCTGACGCCCAATCCCTAACAGACTCATCAGACTATGCATGGGGGGCTCACATGGCAGGGCAGTGCATTCAGGGCAAATGGAACCCGAGACAGATGCACCTGCATATCAGTCAGAAGAAATGTTAGCTGTACAGAATGTTCTGGCAGCCTTCAAAGACCGTATTCTTCCAGGACAACTATTGGTAAAGACAGACAACACCACAGTTATGTGGTACATAAACAAGCAGGGGGGAACCCATTCGTACCCTCTCTGCAGATTAGCCATGGCTCTGTGGGACACAGCCTTGAGCTGCCAAGTACACCTACAAGCACAATTCCTGCCAGGCAAACTAAATTCACTGGCAGACGACTTAAGCAGAAATGTCATAGACCCACACGAATGGAAACTAGAACCCAAAATATTCAACCTCTTGAGGAACAAATGGGGGGACTCCAGAGGTAGACCCGTTTGCCTCCCCTCAGAACTACCAATTGAACAAATTCTGCACAAAAACTCCCCAGAATCAAGCTTGGAAAGTGGATGCCCCATCCTTTAGCTGGGAAAATCTCTTTGTTTAAGCCTTTCCCCCTCTGCCTCTCCTCTCGAAGGTTCTACTAAAGATCAAACAGGACAAGCCAAGCACAATACTGATTGCACCAGACTGGCCACGCCAGCACTGGTACCCCCTCTTGCGCAGTATGACACTGCTACAACCATGGCACCTGCCTCAGACCCCTTTCCTGCTTTTCCAGCACTGGGCCAGGTTCTGCACCCTCAGCTTCAAACCCTGAACCTTGCAGCCTGGCTAATTCCTTGAGCTTTCTTCTGGCATCTCTCAGTAAGCAGGTTCTGGATGTCATTCTGGAGGCAAGGAGGCCTAGTACTAGAAAATCCTATGCTGAAAAATGGAAAAGGTACTGTTCCTGGTGCCAGGCTCAGGGGATTGGCACAGCGGTGCTCAGCTTACCTCATATTCTACATTACTTAACAGAAGTGCTCCACAAGTGCTTATCCTTCTCGTCAATTAAAATTCATGCCTCTGCCATTTCAGCACATTATAATACTGAGCCACCCTCTTCTCCCACCCCTTGCTAAAGCAATTCCTTAGAGGGGCCAAAAATTTAAGACCCCACACAGGAGAGCTCCCTCTCGAGCCTGGGACCTTAACCTTGCATTGGAAAAGCTCACTCTTACCCCCTTTAAGCCAGCTGCTACAGCAGAGTTGCAATTAATTTCTTGGAAAACATCCTTCCTTCTAGCCATCACTTCAGCAAGAAGAGTGTCTGAATTACAGGCCCTCATGGCAGTGGAACCCTTCATTATCTTCCACGCGGACAGGGTTTCTCTCAGGAGTAATGCTTCCTTTATGCCCAAGGTGGTGCCTACTGTGGCCCTAAATCAGTCCATTCATTTGTATATTTTTTCCCTAATCCACAAAACAAAGGGGAACGAATACTGCACTCTCTGGACGTGAACAGACAACTCGGATTCTATTTGGACAGGATTAAGACTATCAGCTGCTAATTAGCTTTGCTGCAGGGGCAGAGGGGAAGGCCATTTCAAAGCAAACTATTTCCAAATGGATAGCCCATTGCATTAATTTCTGCTACCAGCACCATGGAAAATCTACCCCACAGGGGATAAGATAGCATTCCACCAGGGCTGCATCTACCTCTGCGGCATTTCTCAGAGGAGTCCCTTACCAAGGACATCTTAGAAGCTGCTACCTGGAGATCTGTACATACCTTCACCAAACATTACCACATGCCTGTCTTTTCTAAATCCAGAGCTGGATTTGCCACTGCAGTCTTGCAGGGCTTAATAGCTGGCCCTAATGCTCTTTTACTTCCTCCTCCCTTCCTTAGCTGTGGAAATCAACCCAAATGTGATGACGGCAACAGTGTAACATGAAGAACATAGTACAATTGTGTACACTTACAATAACTGTAGATGTTCAGGTGTATTCACTGTTGCAGTCCTAGTTATCTCCCTCCAGCCCCCTGATTTCTCTTGGCTCTACCTTTCCTTCTTGTTGGTATATTATTTTTCTTGCGTATTTGCTTTTTGTTGGGGGTTTACCATACCATTTAATTGCTTCCTATTGTGGGGGCACCTGACATCTGGGGCAAAAAAAAACAAAAACAAAAAACTGATGTGATGGCATTGGCTGCATGTTTTATACCCCTGATGACCTGATGTCAAGGAAGAAGCGACAGCATCCGACGCAGAAATCCGAAGACTGGTATTCAGGCTGGCTGAGGGCTACCTGCAGGCAGATAACCCAAATGTGATGACTGCAACAGTGAATACACTCGCACATCTACATTTATGTTAAGTGTACACAACTGTACTATGCATTCTCTCCTTTGAGCTCTCACGTGACAGCAATATATTTATAAAGTTCTTTACAGCTGTTCTGATAAAACTTATTACTTGTTCAACTACCCACTCCTTTTCTGTGTTTGTCTATTGTTGAGTTTTTCGGTCTCATTTCCTACAATTTCGGTAAGTCTGTCATACCATTGCTGGTATTTCTTAAGTGCCATTGTTGGTACAACCTTTCCTTTCTTTGGTATTGTCAAAAAAAACCCAAAAAACTTTTGTAGCTGTCTTGGCTTTGTGCTTGTGTGTGTGTGTGTGTGTGTGTGTGTGTGTGTGTGTGTGTGTGTGTGTTTCCAGAAAAACCTAAAGGAACCTCTGGCTTCAAAAGATGCCAGAAGTGTGACAGGAAACTTCAAACTCTGATAGACACACTCTGTGTCTGCTGTTTGGCAGCATTGCATTTGCAAGAAAACTGTACCGTTTGTCATCCGGCTCTAGTAGACCATAAAAACAAATTAAAAGGACTGCTAAAATCTGATTTTAATGCGGCCTTATCTGGATCTAAAATTGATATCAGTTCTCCTTCCTCTTCCTCTAGCAAGCATGAAAAATCCAAGAGGAGGAGCCACTCTGTTTCAACAATATCTTTGGAACCGCCTGTCAAATTTTCTAAAATTTCCACGGTTCCTATAATTTCCTCAGAACCAGCGAGGCGAGTAATTGTCTTCGGTGCCATCACTGCTGGTATCTGCACCAACTACATTGTTGCCAATTGCTGTTTTATGGTGCATTCTAAACCCTTGGTACCATCTCCCTTAAAATCAAATTAGTTTTCCTTCAAGGACAGCCCACGAACGAGGAATTCGCCTTTCTGGACCCCTTTCAGATCCGTCCTCCAAGTCCCTTTTTGGAAAGATATTCCCCAGGTCTCCTCCTGTTGTTCTGTCTGATTCACCAAAAGCCTAACAGAATCTGATGATATGAGATTGGTGGATCTGCTCCTGGCCACAAGGGGATTACCTTCTTATACGATTTCTAGCATTTACAGCTCTGGAACGTTGTCAGTTTCCACTCCAGCTTTTGTTCCTTCTCTGATTCCAGCTGAGCCTTCAGAGTCCCCGGTACCGACTTTTCTGGCTTAGACTGTTTTGGTACCAGTCAGAGCTTTTTCTCTGACACCGATAGTTACCTTGGATTCATTGGGTTTATCAGATCCGGAGTCTTCCCTCTGTCACAGATTTGTTGCCTGTTCCAGGGGCAGGGTTCCACTCCAGGTTTTTCGGAGCCATCCATGCCTCTCAAGGCTTTGACACATGTAAGCTCTTCTCTGGCTGCAGAGAGAGTCTTCTCGGTGCGGAGTGGACCACTGTTACAAAGGAGTCTACTTGTTCCAGGCTCCCATCCCTCTATGGGGGGAGTCTGCCTTTCAGGCCATGCAAAGAGCCTTTATCCATTGTGGGCAAACGGTCTATGCTTTTCTTTTCAGACCAAATGTCTTGCACTTTCCCTCGACCAGAGCTTCCCTCAGTCTCTTCCCTTGGACACCGGGCACAAAAGACTCAGGATTTAATCACAACCTGCTGATGATCACATTAAATTGATTGCTCAGTGGGCCTGGAAGTTGCCTGACAATGTCAAGCCTATTCCTAAGAGACCAGACCTCTTGCAGCTCCTCAGGATCAGCAGCTCTGGGCCAAGGGAAATACCATTAGATGCCATGGTGATAATGGCAGCCACCAAGAAGGAACTTGCTGACAAAAGTTCTACTGTCCATCCTCCTAAAAGAATCTCGGAGAATGGATAGATTTGGGAAGTGCATATACGCTTCATCGACCTTTGCCCTCACGTCCTTCAATTACATGGCACGTTTTACGAGACTTCAATGAGATCTGATAAAAGAGCTATCGGTTACTCTTGCAGGAGCAGTAGCTGAAGGAGTTTGAGACAAGGTAGCTTCTCGGCCCGCCACCCTAGAATCCATTTCTAACTTGCCCGTGAGGCTAATTGCACATGCTGCCAAAGGGATGACTAGAGCAATGGGTTCAGGCTTAGCCATTAGGAGACACGCCTGGATGCGCTTATGTAATTTCTTGGAGGCATTTAAGTCTTTTTGTCAATGCTTCATTTGACGGAACATCCCTGTTTGGACCCAAAGTTAGACACACTTGCCAGATGTGAGAAAGATGGAAATACTCTTTCTGCCATGGGCATATGCTTTTCCACTACTCAATGGCCTTATTCTAGGAACCAGAGAAGTGGATGGCTATGGTCCAGAAGTCCCAAGGTCCTTGCCAGGGCTCGCGTGGTAGTGACTTTTCCTGGGGCAGAGGGGGAAGTAATAACGGAAGACACCACGCAAGAAGCAGAGGTGGCCTGCAGAATCAAGGTTCCAGGGATTCTTTCTCTGGAAATTCCTGTCAGCATTGCTGAAGGGAGGGCTCGATTGCCGTACTTTGGAGAAGGTTATCCCTGCACTAATCTGCCTGGCTAAGGATAACAACAGACAATTGGGTGCAGAGGAGTATAACCAGAGGTTACAACATCCCCTTTTCAGAACAACCAAAGAGATGGAGAACAATCCCAGACCACCCCCCCCCCCCCAAGTCACAGGGATGCAGCAGTCTTAGAAATTCAAAAACTGCTCGACAAAAGTCATCCAAGCAGTCCCGCCAGACCAGATAGGAGTTAATTGGTGTGATGCTCTACAATTGTTGACATTGCATCTCTTCCCTTAGAAAGACTACAGAGGATATGATCGCAAACGATCGCAAGTCAGCCAGATTATTCACAGCAAGAAGGTAACAGCAAGACATCTTCCTCAAAGTCTAGGCTCAATGGCGGCTTCCATCACCCTAGTTCCCCTTGCGAGATATCACATGCGAATTCTTCAGTGGCTCCTGGCATGTCACTGGTCTTTACTGAATCAACCAGTGTCCCATTTGGTTATGATCACCAGTCGTTGCAAGGAAGATCTGATTTGGTGGCTACAATCCAACAAAGTTTTATCAGGTCATCCCTTTGTCCCCCCCCATCAACACCAAGCCATAGTGCTATTTCTTGAAATTATACCACCTTTTCCTACAGTGCTTGTGTATTTCTCCTTTCTACAGTTGGTAAGTTTCTTTTCCTTTCTCCTTACTTACAATTTACGTGTCCTTAAATGCCATTGTTGGTATTTTTCTATTTCTAAATTTGTATGTATGTGTCTGTATGTATATGTGTGTGTGTTTGTGTGTGTGTGTATATATATATATATATATATATATATATATATATATATATATATATATATGTATATGTATATATATATATATATATATATATATATATATATATATATATGTATATATTTTTTATTTTTTTTTTTGCTTGTCCTTCCCTTTCTTTTAGAGAATCTCTGAAAAGGTTCCATCTGGATATCTGGATTCAAAAACTGTCAGGACTGCAGACACACATTGCCACTTTCTGATGCTCATGCCTTATGTATGTACTGTCTAAGCCCCCAACACCTACAAATTGACTGTAAAATTTCTAAAGCTTTCAATCTGTGTGCTATAGCGGATAGAAAGAACAAACTTTTATTTTGAAAGGACTACTACCCTCTTCTTTTTCACAACCTCTGTCTGGAGCTAACCCCCCCAAATCAAAACTCAAGGAACCATCTCCTAAGCCTTGGTTTGTAACAAGGGCGTGTCACAGAATTAAGTGATGAATGGCAGTGATGCCTTATAAATACAAAAGCTGAACAGTCCTTTTTATACGATCTGAGGAAGGCTTATTTGCCGAAAGCGCTTATCGGAAGACTGAGAGCTGCTTGTTTTTTGTTATATTCTTTTTCTTTTTGTTAAGAGTTTTTACTATTAAGTTTTACTGCCGTGGTAGACATCAGGAGTTTTTAGTCGTGTTTGCCTTTTCTTTTTCTCGTTGGTGTCCTTCACAGTGTAAGAAAGTTTCTTACCTATCTCCTAAGCCTGGTCCTTCTCGATCCTTGAACCCCCCTCATCGGATCCGACCATGGAACCACCAAGGCAGAAACACAAGAAGATGGATATAGAGACTGCTTCTATCCAGATGGTGTCCTAGTAAAATGGCTTCCTCAGATCCCAATCTCTCTGATATGAACCATTACCCAGAATACACTGATGTTCCTTGTGTTTCACTGTTACAGTCATCACATTTGGGTTATCCCTGCCAGGGTAGCCGTCTGCCGGCCTGAATACCAGAGGCTTAATATTTCTGCGTCGGTTGCTGTCACTTCAGGACTGACATCAGGTCGTTAGTAGTATAAAGTAAGGCAGCCGACGCCATTACATCGGTCTTTCTTGCTGTGGAGCCAGAAGCAGTTCGCACAAGTGCCGGTCGGCCGCTACCGGAGTTTCATCTTCCGAATTGAAGCTGAAGACTTTTAATGCTAAGTGCCCTGTTGGGGTTACTTTTTTCTTGCACTAACTAATGTCAGAAAAAGTTAACAATTATTTTGCCTGTGGAAAGCAAATACCACACCGAGACTTTCATTCTTACTACGTCACTTGCTTACGCCCAGACCACGAAGTCCCCCGATGTCGCTTCTGTGCATTGTTCAACGCCAGAACTACACGTAGTCAGGCCCTTATTGTAGCTAGATATTTTCGATTGCAGTCCTCAAATTCCGATATGGCTTTGGTAAGTCATCCGACAGTAGATCTTCTGAAAAAAACGTAAAGATAAAGATGGACACAGACCCCACAGGTCCAAACCTACCGATGACGCTCCCGTTTAGCTAGTCATCAGTTCTCCAGTCCTCCGTGAGGTGCTTCTGCAGCCCCTGATGCTCGCTTCTGTGGATTAGCAGGCCGCTACCGAGACCCTTTCAGAGTCCAGTATGCCGCAAAACTCTTCTTTGATTAAGGATCCTGTGGTCTTCTCTACCTTGGATGGGTCCGGAGCCGCTGAGCAGGCACTGGCTTCTAAGGAAGTCCTTCGCACTGCCGATTCTCGACACAAACTGACTACTTCTTTCGCAACTACCGTTCTTTTGAAAACTACCACTTTTTTAGGCCCAGGTTACGGACCACACCCAAGAAACCGACGACCCAATCTCAGACACGTGCTTCCTTGCCTCAGTCTCAAATGCTTAAAATGGTAGAAGACTTTATCATGCTGATCAAAGGAAGTCAAGCTACCCATTCCAAAAGAAAAAGAGATCTGTCCCCTGTAGTTTTGTCTAAACAGGAGTCCGATGACTCTGATGCATCTAAGTATGAAGACATGCAACTCCTCTCTGCTTATGAGAATTCTGATGCAGAGGATTGCTTTCCTTCAGCCTCTTCCCCCAGAGGCTTTTTTCCTGTGGGGGAAACCCTTCACACCTTAAGGGAGCATTTCCAGTGGGAGAGTCAGGACTACCTTCAATCTAAAAAGAGACTCTGGGAATTCTTAGATCTTCCACAGCACAGACCCCTGGCCATCCCCCCAGTCCTGGACGTTGTGGAGGGTGTTTTCTTGGAATTCAGCTTGACTTCTGACACCCTCCCTCCTGCACCCAGAAAACCAGATAGGTATTAGAGTCCCTGACTCACACAAATTTCTTTTTAAAAGTCCTACTGCTGACCCTGAAGTCATTTCTCAAGGGCCTACATGAATTAAAGCAACCTCTGCTAAGAATCTCACCCCTTCAGATAAGGATTCCCGAGCACTAGACAGATTGGGTAAAAAAAAAAGTATACACCTCAGCTACTCTTGCTATCAGAGCACTAAATTGTCAGTTCCATATGCTAAAAGTTCAGCAACATACCCTGGAACTCCGCAAACAAAAAAAATGTCATCATTTCTTGCTTGTGCAGAATCTAAAGAGTTACAAGAGTTAATGCATTCTGCAAGTTAAGTAACTAAACACACCTTGCACTATGGTTTTGATGCCCTAGAAGGTTTTTGCAGGGTAGCAGTCACTGGTTCTGTCTTAGAAGGCATGCATGTCTTAAGGAACAGCCCTTGCCAGACCATGTTAAATCTAAGTTGTTGGATGCCCCCTTACACAAAGAAAACTTATTTGGCACTAAGGCAGAAGAGGTCTTAAAAAGGATGGAAGAAAAAGCAAAATCTATGCAGACAGTTAAGGATTTCTAACAGGTCCAGCCACCCAGGTTCAGCAGGCATTGTCCCTCCAAGCACTGGTCCTTTCTTGCTCCCACCAGGTTAGTTCAGTCCAGACCCCAGGGAACCAGACCCGCAGACAGCAGCCACAGGGAATGCAGAGATCTAAGCAGTGGACTACCTCCACTTCAAAACCAGGGAGTTCTAAGCCACCCCCTTATGGTAAGAACTCGCAATGACTCTCCTCCTCTTCCCCCTTCCTCTGCCTGCCTTCACTTACTCCTAGGAGGAAAACTCTCTTTTCATGCAAACACCTGGGCCACCATTAACAATAACTGCTGGGTTCTCAACATAGTGTCCCAGGGATACAAATCTTCTTTCTGCACCCTTCCAACTCCAAAAGGGTTCCCAGATCTACTTCAAAACCAGTGGGCAGAGGTGCAAAAAGCATGTTCTTTCCCTGCTCTTCATATGGGCAGTAGAGCATGTTCTTGCAGAACAGAAAGGCCAAGGTTTCTTCTCCAGACATTTTCCTGTTACCCAGGAAAGAGGGCACTTGCCACCCCATCCTCAATCTATCCATTCTAAACACCTTCCTGGTGATCCCAAAATTCAAAATGCTCACCCTCCAGCAGCTGAAACCCATGCTCTCCGAAGATGCTTGGCTAGCTACCCTAGACCTCTAAAGGAGGCCTACCTCCACATTCCTATCAGGGAATCATGCAGGAAATATCTCCATTTCAGAGCAGGATCTCAGCACTTTCAGTTCTCTGCGCTTCCCTTTGGCTTATCTACTGCACCTAGAGTTTTCACAAAATGTCTGGCTCCGGCCATTGCCTTTTGCAAACAAAAGAATATCCAGATTTACCCATACTTAGACGACTGCCTAATTTAGGTAGACAGCCAGGATAAAAGCTGCTGAAGCACCTGGCCTTTGTAAAGTCCCTACTAACGTCCCTAGGTTACACAATCAACTAAATGAAATCCAAACTGGTACCCACCCAAAGGATTATATTCCTGGGAGTAAGCCTGGACACAGCATCCCAGATGGCTTTCCTTACACCAGAAAAGCAAACCTTTCTGAAAGCCTACTTCTCTCAATTAGCCACTAGACCCCAGCTATAAGCAAGGAAAATCTGCAAGCTCGGGGTTCATGGCATCTTGCATTCTACTCCTTCCATATGCCAGACTGCATATGAGGAAACTTCAGTGGTGCATAAATATCCTTTGGTGTCAATACTTTAAAGACCTGGAGACTCTTATAACTATAATACCTTGCCTCAGAAAAGATTTTCTTTGGTAGGCAACAGCATGCTCCCTCAACAAAGGACTACCTTTTTCACCATGACATGCCGCCCAGACCCTCACCACAGACTCATCAGATTATGCCTTTGGTGCACACCTGGATGGCAGGTGCGTACAGGGCCAATGGAACCCACAGCAAATCCATCTGCACATCAACTAAAAATAGATGATAGCTGTCCAGCACGCCTTGATAGCTTTCAAGCCCCCTTCTCTCCCCAGGAGTTCTCCTGATCAAAACAGACAGCACAACTGTGATGTGGTATATCAACAAGCAGGGAGGGGCTCAGTCCTACCCTCTATGCAGGTTGGCCATGACCCTTTGGCACACAACCTCTGCCATGCAACTCCACCTGTTAGCACAATTCCTGCCAGGTTTTGTCAACTCTGGCAGACCACATAAGCAGAAATCTTCTGGACCCACACAAGTGGCAGCTCAAAAGCAGAACCTTCGCCCTCATAACTCGGAAATGGGGCACCCCGAAGGTCGACCTCTTTGCCTCCCACACCAACCATCAACTCATTAAGTTCTTCACAAGGGAGCATCACTGCATGGCTTGTTGGAATGTAGATGTCTTGTCCTTCCCATGGATCAGTCTATCTGTCTATGCCTTTCCTCCACTACCTCTCTTCCTCAGGGTACTGCTCAAAATAAAGGAGGAAAAACCAAGGACAATTCTTATAGCTCCAGACTGGTCTCTCCAGCACTGGTACCCCTTGTTGCATAGTCTGTCCTCTCTGCCACCTTGGCATCTCCCTCAAATTCCAAACCTCCTGTCCCAGAGGTAAGGGGAATTCATGCATCCCCAATTGCAGACACTCGGTTTAGCAGCTTGGCTTATTCCCTAACCCCCGATCAATTTGCCAACCTCTGCAAACAGGTTCTAGATATTACAGTTGAGGCCAGATGCCCGAGCACTAGGAAGTCTTATGCTGACAAATGAAAAAGGCTCTGCACCTGGATTCAGGCTAAGGATGCCAATACGGCACAGCCCTCCCTCCCTCCCTCTCATCCTGGATTACTTAGCTGACTTGCTACACAGTGGACTCTCCTTTTCCTCTATTAAAATTCATGTCTTTGCTATCTCTGCTTATTTTCCCATTGAGCAGCCCCTTTTCTCACACCCTCTTATCAAACAGTTCCAAAGAGGGGCTAGCAGTTTGAGGCCATCCAGAAGAGCACCAACCCCAGCTTTGGAACTTAACTTTGTGTTGGAAAAGCTCACCCCACCTTCGAACTTGCCTCTTCAGCAGAGCTAAAATTTCTCTCCTGGAAGACAGCTTTCCTTCTGGCCATCACTTCAGCCAGAAGGGCCTCCGAGCTGCAAACACTCATGGCTGTGGAACCCTTAATCATCTTCCATGCTGATAGGGTATCCCTCAGGATTAACCCATCCTTCATGCCCAAGGTGGTGTCCAGTGTGGCTCTCAACCAATCCATTCATTTGCCCACCTTTTTCCCTAACCCACAGAACAAGGGGGAAAGGATCCTGCACTCTAGATGTGCACAGACAGCTCAGATTCTGTCTAGACAGGACTAAATCTTTTAGAAAGTCTGATCAATTGCTGGTTAGCTTTGCTGCAGGGGCAGAGGGCAAAGCCATGTCCAAACAAACCATCTCCAAATGGATAGCACACTGCATTCATTTCTGCAACAAACAACACGGAAGCCTCCCACCAAGGGCGTCAAGACTCACTCCATCAGAGCAGCCTACACTTCTGCAGCTTTCCTCAGAGGAGTCCCCACAAGGGACATCCTGGAGGCTGCCACCTGGACATCTGTTCAAACCTTCATCAAACATTGCCACCTGTCTATCTTCTCCAAATCCAGGGCAGGTCTGCCTCTGCAGGCTTGCAGGGCATCCTAGCCAGCCCGTAGTTTCCTTGACTGCCTCAGCCAATTTCCTCAGCTTTGGGACTCAACCCAAATGTGATGACTGCAGCACTGAAACATAAAGAACATAGTACAGTTGTGTACACTTACCATAAATGTAGATGTTAGTGTGTGTTCATTGTTGCAGTCCTGGTTCCCCTCCCTCCACCCCCTTTTCTTTCTTAACTTTCCTTACAAGGGACATATTGGTATTTACTTTCTACTGGTGGGGTTCTTCCACCAGAACTTGGCTCCCACTTGGGGGCTCCTGACAGGTTAAGGCAAGAAAAACTGATGTAATGGCATCGGCTGCCTTACTTTATACTACTAACGACCTAACATCAGTCATGGAAGCGACAGCAACAGACACAGAAATACTAAGCCTCTGGTATTCAGGCTGGCCGAGGGCTACCCTGGCAGGGATAACCCAAATGTGATGACTGCAACAGTGAATACACTCGAACATCTACATTTATGGTAAGTGTACACAACTGTACTTCCTGTATAGACCTGGTACCATCTTGAGTGCCTTCCCTTTCCTGGAATCCCGCTGGCACTTTAGATCACCTTGAGTGACTTCATCTCATTCTTCCAGAAGTCTGACCAAGGCTGAAGTGGACAGAATGATGAGGAAATTTCTCTCAGCGCAGATACAGATGTGAGATGTTCTTCACATTTCACTGTTGGAGTCATTGCATTTGCATTATCTGCTAGCAGGTAGCCCTCAGCTGACCTGATTATCAAAGTCTTGGGCCCTGCATCGGTTGCTGATGTCCTTCATGGATGCATCTGCAGTCATAACAACTTAACTGTTTAACAAAGATTTCCACTCTTACTGTTTGCCTTGTTTAGGCCCAGACCACGAGCCTGTTCAGCCTGTGCTCATTCAACGACTACTTTACCTACAACAGTGGTTACTAGTTTCCAGAAAAGAATTGCCCTTTGAACAGCAAGAAAAGTTCTACAGGCCTTGGGCTTCATGGCATCCTGCATAATCTTGGTTCCACATGCCAGACTACATATGAGATTCCTCTAATCCCATGCCTACCAGCTCCATCTGCACATAAAATTCAGACCATTCCTCAAAGCAGGACATTTGATGTGGGGAATGCCACAGAATTACTAAAATCAAGGAGGGGCTGCCTGACGACAGGACAACCCAGTTGTTATGACTGCAGATGCTATCCAGTTCGGACATCTACATTTATGGTAGGTACAAAACTGTACTTTTCATCTTCCATGAAGTCAGGTAGTCAGGGGTATAAAGCATGCAGCCGATGCCATTTTATCAGTCTTTCTTGCTGTGCGGGGCCCGAAGCAGAAGCAGTTCAAAAGTGCCGTTCGGCCGACTCCTGAAATTTTTGTTTTAGAGTTTCAGAACCGAAGTCTTCAAAAAAGCTAAGTACCCCATTGGGGATCCTTTTTCTTGCTCTAAACCGATGTCAGTAAAAGTTAACAATTGTGGTAGCTGTGGAAAGCAAATACCTCATAAAGATTTTCATTTGTTCTGCATTCCTTGCCTAGGCCCAGACCACGACATCTCTCACTGTCTGTTTTGTGCCTTATTCAATCCTCAAACTATTCGTCGTTGGCCATTTTTGCAGCAAACTATTTCAGTACTTAATTATCCAGAAATGGCTTTGGTAAGCCATCCGACTACCAACATTCTGAAAAAAACGTTAAGATAGAGACAGACCGCATAGGTCCAAAGCTGCTGACGATGCTTCTGTTAAGCTATTCGCCAGTTCGCCAGTACTCCGGCGCTTTTGCAGCCCCTGATGCTTCAGATTCGCAGGCCTCTACTGAGACCCATTTGGAGTCTGGTATGCAGCGAGATACTGCTTCGACTATGGAACTTGCAGATGTCTCTACCTTGGATGGGTCCGGAGTCACTGTGCAGGCACCTGCTTCTGAGGGTGTATGCAGGCCTACGGACTTGCATTTAAGACCGATGCCATCTTCTTCTTCAAATCCTAAAACTCGACCTACACCTAGAAAACTGTCATCCAAACCGCGTGATCAGGCCCATATGCCTAAAAAAACAAATAATAATGGCTGAAGACCTTATTACTCTAATTAGGGGAAGCCAGCCTTCTCCCTCTGAGACCTAGAACTGATTTTCTTTTTGATTATTCTGATTAGGATATTTCTTCTGATTACCAGGATTTGCCCTTATCTACCTGTGAGGATTCTGATGCAGAGTACTCCATACCTTCTGCTTTCCCTCCAGAAGATTTTTCCTTTGGTGAAACATTGCACACTCTTAGGGAGCATTTCTGGTGGGAAAGCCAGGATTACTCTGACTCCAAAAAGTTGCTTAGGGAATTCTTACTCCTACCTCAACACAGGCCATTAGCTATCCCTCCTGTACTGGACATTGTAGATGATGCCTTCTTGGAATCTAGCCTGGCCCCAGACACCCTCCGGCTCCCAGGAAACCAGACTGGTATTACAGAGTACCTGACTCTCAAGTTCCTTTTTAAGAATCCTACTGCAGTCCCAGAGACAATTTCACAAGGACCCAAAGGCATTAAGGCTACTACTGCCAAAAATTGTACCCCCTCTGATAGAGATTCCAGGGCCCTGGACAGATTGGGTAAGAAGGTATACACTTCTGCTACTTTGGACATTAGGGCCTTAAACTGCCAGATCAGAAGTAGTTAACTTCATTTGATCAGCAACCTGTGGGTATCGGATCCGATTCGGATCCGAGCCGGCAGCTTTCCTAGCAAAGATCCGAGCTCCAAGCTCCTCCCCTACCCATAATACCCTGCTACCTCCCTCTAACCCTCATATCTTGTTTGCCGTGGCTTCTTGAAGCATCTGAGAATGAGCTCCTAGCGTTGGGTTTTATGAGTTGTGTAGATTATTTAACTTTTTCCACTTAAATTCACTTTGTCTGAGTGTGTGTGACACCCCTTCCCTCCTATCTATCTGGGTAATTTATCATTAGTTTATCTTTAGTTCCTTAATTAGTGTAAATTTAAATCCCTTCCCCCCCCCTTCTGTCTGTGTATGTGAAGGTGTGTGCGTGTGGGCCTAATTTTGTTAGTATGTCCGAGGCCCTAAAAGCTATTTTTTCAAAATGCTCCGAGTGTGGCCATAAGCTGTCCCCAGCGGATGGCCACACTCAGTGCATTATTTGCCTGGATGTAGACCATCTTTCTTCTGGCTGCACTATCTGTGCAGCCTTCAACCCTAGGGCTTTGAGGGATAGGCGGACTAAGCTAGTCTTCGCGGGCCTTTTGCCCCTGGATTAAGCTTCGTCCTCCTCCCCCTCCGTGGCGCCAGACGCGGCTGCCCCACCGACCATTCCCCTGGCCAGGATTCAAACTCCCGCTTCGGCTCAGGAGGAAAGGGAAGCGAGGAAAAAAGACAGGAAGGATAAAGAGTGGGAGAGAGACAGGCATCATAGCCACAAGAGGTGGGCCGATTCAGCTCCCTCGGCCCCGCCATCTAAGCAGCTAGCCTCCCCTCTTAAGGTCTCCAGGTCTTCCCCCTCCAGGCTTCGATCTCCACGTTTCTCCCCGGAGCCGGAGGAGGAGACCCGGTCACCTTTGAGGTCGTCCAGGCGGCCTTCCCGGCCAGCCTCGGCAGCCTCATCCAGATCCACTAGAAGTTTATCTGACGCGGATATGGATCGGATGATGCGTCAATTTCTTCAGGCCCAGCTACAGATGGGAGCGCTCTTGCCTTCCCCCCTCCGGGGGGAGCTCGACCCCCTTTTTCGCCCCCATTGCTCTTTTTCCGACCCGCTCCAGGGGTTCGGAGCTGTCAGATCCGGGTAGCTTCGGAGCCGGGGTGGTGTCGGCGCCAACAGTGTTTCCTGCTTCGGCTCCAACTGTACCTTCGAGTTTGTCGGATCCCTTTTTGGATCCGAGCTCTCGGATCATGAGATGAGCGTCGGATCCGGAGGGGTTAGTGTGCCTTTGGCTCCATTGAGGTCGGATCGCACTGCCCTTTCAGATCCGATTGGGTCATCTCCGGCGCCAATCCACACGCCGGATCCGAAGGGACTGCTTTCGGATCCTAGGGAGAGCAGCTCACCCTCGGCATTCGACGTTGTGGAGAGGGTTCTTTCCAGGGATTCGAGGTCCCAGGCTCTGGCTGCGGATCCACCTGCCATTCCCTCTCAGACGGGCCTATCTTCCATCTTCCGGCCACAGGGACAGCCTGCGCCTACGTCCCAGATGGTTCCCATGGAAGAACAGGGCACTGTTGGTGAGCCCTCCTCGGACAGCCCCCCTGAGGAGGTTCCTCACAAACGTAAGTACAAGAGGAGGCACTTGGATTCACCCGAGTCCCTCACAGAAGTCACGGACTTAGAGGAGGGGGAAGGTTCCCCTAGATCACCCCCCCGAAGACGTTTCCTTAGGAGACATTATGGAAATGCTTCATATTAGAGGGGGTTGGTCAGCCCAAAAGCCTACCTCGGACGAGTCCGTCTTTCTGGAGGCGTTCGACGCAGGCCCATCTACCTCTTGGTTGTCCCCTCCCACCGATCCCCTGGTGGACCTCATAACTATCAGGGCATGGAAGGAGCCGGGCACTGTGGAGCCAATACCCAAGAGACCCGACAGGATTCTCAGCCCCCCCCCCCACAGACAGGGCAGTTTGGAGCAAAGGGTGCCCCCTTAGATGCCATGGTGGTGGTGGCTGCCACCAAGAAGGAATTAGCACAGGAAAGTTCCTCGTTACATCCCCCTGACAAGGAGTCTCGGGCGATGGACCGCCTCAGAAAGTGGATGTTCGCTTCAGCGACCTTCTCTGTAAGGTCGCTGAACTATATGGCACACGTGATTTGACTACAGCGAGACCTAATCAAGGAGTACGCTGGGTCTCCCCCAGAGTCCATGTCGGCCGAGGACAAATGGACCTTCTCGGCATGAATGCCCACTCCTAAGTCTATTACGAATACCTCTATGCGGCTTCTTTCCCATGCCACGGAAGGAGCGGCTAGAGCCAGCAGAACAGGTATTGTCTTACGACGACAAGCCTGGCTCCGTCTCTGCGGAACCCTTCAAGGCGTCCTTCACAAATGCTCCCTTTGACGGTTCTACGCTCTTCGACAAGCCCGTCTGCGATACACTACTCCAGAGCGAGAAGGACGGGAAAACGTCTGCCGTCATATCCGCTTCTTGGCTCCTCAGAGGTCCTTCTCCAGGAACCAAACAGGACAGAAGAAGATGTGGTTCCGGAAATCCCAACAATCCTGTTTCGCTCCGGATCCCTCGTCCTTCAGAGGCAGAGGAGGACAGGGTGGACGCCGGCCCAGAGGCAGAGGGGGGCCGAAGAATTTTGGGTCGAGGGAACCCTTTTCCGATCGACCCACGCAGCAACCCTGAAGGGTTGCCCAACTGCTCCTCTCTTGAGTCAGTCGGGGGGGCGCTTCTCGGAGCATCTAGCACATTGGGAGTCCATTACAACAGATCACTGGGTGCTCCGGATCATATCCAGAGGTTACTCAATCCCATTCCTAAATGCTCCTCCCCGGTCGGGGCACCTCCTCGATGTACCACCCAATCAGAGGGAGGTAGCAGCCCTAGAAGTAAAAGAACTTGTTGAAAAAAGAGCCATCCAGCACGTCCCCCCCCCAGTCAATCCGGATCAGGCTTCTACTCCAGGTTCTTTTTGGTGCCAAAAAGGACAGGGGACTTACGGCCAATTCTCGACCTGTCCACACTGAACCTGTCAGTTGCCAAAGAGAAGTTCCGGATGGTCACCATACAATCCATTCTCCCACTATTACAGGAGAACGACTTGATGTGCTTCATAGACCTCAAGGATGCGTACTACCATGTTCTATTGGACAGGCGATCCAGGAGGTTCCTCCACTTTTGGCTGGGAGCCAGCCACTATCACTTCAGGGTCCTACACTTTGGTCTCACCACAGCCCCCAGGGTGTTCACCAAGGTCATGGCAGATGTCCTTCAAGAATGCAACTGCAGTCATAACATATGGGTTGTCCTGCCTCGGTCGGCCGGATTCCAAAGTCTGGGTCCGGCGTCGGCCGGTGTCGCCTCCTCTCCGACGTCAGAACGGCTGGAGTATAAAGGCGTCGACCAACGCCATCTTCTTCAGTCTTTCTTGCCGCGCGGTGCCCGAAGCAGAAGCAGTTCGCAAGTGCCGGTCGGTCAGCTCTTGTGTTTTCAGTACCGAAGTCATCTAAAAGCTAAGTACCCCATTGGGGAACATTTTTTCTTGCCTCAGCCGATGTCAGAACAAATTGAGAAAGTTAATAATTGTTTGTCTTGTGGTAAACAAATACCTCATAAGGACTTCCATTCTTACTGCCTTCCTTGCCTGGGCCCAGACCACGACGTCTCGGCCTGTGCTGCCTGTGCTTGCTTTAATAAGCGCACTCTCAGGCGCCAGGCAGAATTTGCCGAAGACTTTTTCGGCGAATCTTTCGCTTATATCATGCCGTCGGATCAACCGACATCTCAAGTTACCAAAAAACGAAAGGACCGGGACCGACATCCTCGGCCCACGTCCTCCACCGATGCACCTCCTAAACCTTCCGCTAGTGCTTCGGCCCCTTCGGAAGCAGTAATTCAACCGCTCCAGGCCGACGACACAGCGTTAACACGTCCTTCGGTCTCGGAGACTTCTCCGGTGCCGGTTGTTGATTTTCCTCTGGAAACCGAAGTTCTGGATCTACCCGACACCATTCCTGTAGACAAGGTTACTCCTGCATGTGGTGCTGCAAGGCCTCCTGTATCAATGTCCATCAAGGCCTTTGCATGTGCTAAGGCCGCCAGCCAGGCCAAGGCCCATCCTAAACCTTCTGCCCAGGCTCCTTCTTCTGATAAACAGATCATGTCTCTTGCTGCAGATCTTATTTCTCTTATCAGGGGGTCTCAGCCTCATCCAGACAGAGGTTCTCAGCCACCTGCAGAGAAAAGGCCCAGAACTGAGCAGGCTGACAACTTTTCTTCAGATGAAGCCTCTGGGGATTCTGAGCATTCAGATACCCAAGAAGAATCCTTCCGGGCCTATGAGGATTCAGATGCTGAGGAATCTATTCCCTCTGCCTCTCCTCCAGAGGTGAAGTCCTGCACTCTTGAGGGAACATTTTAAATGGCAGGGTCAGGAATTCTCTGACTCCAGGAAAAGGTTACGTACCTTCCTCAAGCTTCCCCAGCACAGACCTTTAGCTATTCCTCCTGTTATGGATGTCTTGGATGATGTTTTCTCCGACTCTAGTGCTAACCCTGATTCTCTCCCTCCTGCTCATGTCAAGCCAGACAGATATTATAGGGTCCCTGACACTCACAAACATCTCTTTAAGGCCCACTCTGTGGATCTAGAAACTATTTCACAGGGCCCCAAAGGAGTGACTACTTCCACTGCCAAGAATCCTCTGCCAGCGGATAGGGAAGCTAGGGTCCCTGGAGAGATGGGGTAAAAAAGTTTATACCTCTACCACCCTAGCCATGAAGTCCCTTAACTGCCTTTTTCATATGTTTCAGTACCAGGATTTTTTACTGGATGATTTACAGAAAAAGCTAGCCTCTCCTGAGCCTTTTGATAGAAAGGCATTGCAGGATCTAGTACATAACACTCAGCAGGTTCTTCAGTGTGGTTATGATGCATTGGAAGCTTCATGTAGGGCAGCTATGACTGGGGCTGTTATACGTAGACATGCTTGGTTAAAAGATCAGCCCCTGCCTGACCATGTTAAAGTAAAGTTACTTGATGCACCTCTGGAAAAACAGAAGCTTTTTGGTGCTAATGCACAAGATGTGTTGAAGTCCATTGAGGAAAAAGCTAAGTCAGTACAGACAGTCAAAGAATTCCTCCAGGTTCAGCAGGAACTGGCCTTCAAAGAATTGGTCCTTCCCAGACTCTGACAAATTTCAAAGGGGAAAAAACAGCTGTGCCCGAGGTAGAGGGCAATACCGAGGCTCCTACAGGGGCCGCCAATGGCAACCTCCAAATCAAAGAAGTGGCGCAGGCAGCCCAGCTGCACCTCAACAACAACAACAGTGACTTGACTTTCATACCACCTACAAAGGCTCAGAGAGAAGCACCTTTGGGCGAAAAATTATCCTTATTCTCAAAAAACTGGCATATCTTAACCAAGGACAACTGGATTCTGGATTTAATAGACAAGGGTTACAGATTCCACTTCCATACTTTGCCAATAAGACAAGGCATGCCAAACCTGCCACATCCTCAAAGGGCAGAGGCACTCATTCAAGTTTCAAAGCTGTTAAGTATAAAAGCAATAGAAAAGGTTCCTCCTCAGGAACAAGGCCAGGGATTTTATTCAAGACTGTTCCTTGTTCCAAGAAAAGAAAACAAATGGAGGCCTATACTGGACTTGTCTACTGTAAATACTTTCCTCATTGTGCCAAAGTTCAAAATGCTGACGTTGCAGCAACTCCTTCCCATGCTGGGCAAGGGGTCTTGGCTGGTCACTCTGGACCTCAAGGAGGCATACCTGCATGTCCCAATCAGACAAAGCTGCAGAAGATACCTCAGATTTCTTGCAGGGACAGAGCATTATCAATTCTCAGCATTGGTGTTTGGCTTATCTACTGCGCCCAGAGTGTTCACGAAATGCCTGGCATCAGTAGTGGCACACTGCAGACTCCAGGGGATTCAAATATACCCCTACCTGGACGACTGCCTCATACAAGCAGACAACAAACAAACCTTAATAGCAAACTTGGACTATGTTATTCAATTACTGCAGGCCTTGGGATACACAGTCAACATTCAGAAATCAAGACTACTGCCATCCCAACAGATTATTTTCCTAGGAGCCAAACTGGACACAGAAACACAAATGGCCTATTTCACAGAGGAAAAACAACAGCAGCTATCAGAGTACTTCAAAGGCTTTGCAAAGCTCTCCCAGCTGATTGCAAGGAAAATCCTGCAGGCCCTGGGGTTCATGGCATCTTGCATTCTTCTGATACCTTTGGCAAGACTTCATATGAGAAAGCTGCAATGGTACTTAAAAAGCTTATGGTCCCAACACAGCCAAAGCCTAGAGGACATAATCCCACTCATTCCATGTCTGCAAAGAGAATTTTTGTGGTGGGCTCAAGCAAGTCAGTTAAACAAAGGCATGTCTTTCAACAAACCTCAAGCAGGTGAAGTGATTACAACAGACGCCTCAGATCATGGATGGGGGGCGCACATGGAGGGCAGATGCATTCAAGGTCAATGGACACCAAGGGAAAGGCATCTGCACATAAACCAAAAAGAGATGTTGGCAGTGATACATGCAATCGAAACTTTCGAAAAATCACTACAACAAGGACAGTTGCTAATAAGGACAGGCAACACCACTGTCATGTGGTATATAAACAAGCAGGGAGGCACTCATTCTTATCCCCTCTGCAGACT
Organism: Protopterus annectens; assembly: GCF_019279795.1. Taxonomy (NCBI): domain Eukaryota; kingdom Metazoa; phylum Chordata; order Ceratodontiformes; family Protopteridae; genus Protopterus; species Protopterus annectens. The sequence goes on from NC_056743.1 coordinate 320,034,207, forward strand.
AACAATGATTCTCTGGGAAAAATCCCTGAGTCTGAACATACATCTGCAATCCCAGTTTGTGCCAGGCAAGGACAATGTACTGGCGGACAAGCTGAGCAGGAATTTCTTGGATCCACACGAATGGATGCTGCATCCTCTCATTTTCTCACAAATAACAAAGACATGGGGAAGACCGGACATAGATCTCTTTGCTTCTCACATGAATCATCACCTGGAAAAGTTCTGCACAAGGACCCACCATCCTCTAGCCTGGGAAAACGGATGCTCTCTCCTTCAGCTGGAATTCTCTAACAATTTATGCATTCCCTCCTCTACCACTGCTGACCAAGGTGATACTGAAGATCAAAGCAGAACAACCAACAGGCATTTTGATAGCTCCAGACTGGCCAAGGCAACACTGGTACCCATTGCTGTTGAGCATAACTCGGACCAAACCGTGGCCTCTGCCCCTATGGCCTCTACTTCTAACACAACACAATTACAGGGCTGTTCATCAAAACCTGAAAACATTACATCTGACAGCCTGGAGGTTACCATAGCTCCTTCCACTATCTCTCTTTCCAAAAAAGTTCAAGAGATCTTACTGGAAGCACGCAGACCTTCCACCAGAAAAACCTATTCAGCCAAGTGGAAGAGATTCATCATCTGGAATGCCAGCAGGGGTCAGGATGCAACAGTACTGAATATATCTCAGATATTGGAATACTTTACAGAAATGTTTCATACAGGTCTCTCATATTCTTCCATAAAGATTCACGCCTCAGCAATCTCAGCAAAATACAATTGTGATCCACCAGTGTTTTCACATCCTTTGCTAAGACAGTTCCTAAGAGGGATAAAGAATATCAAACCTCCCAGAATACAGCCAGTACCTGCATGGGACCTCAATTTCGTCTTGGAAAAATTAACTCTTCCTCCCTTTGAGCCAGCAGCAACTTCAGAAATGCAATTTCTATCATGGAAAATGGTTTTCCTATTGGCAGTCACATCAGCAAGAAGAGTCTCGGAGATACAGGCACTCATGGCAGTACCTCCTTTTCTCATTTTTCATCAGGACAGAGTCTGTCTAAGAACCAATCCTTCATTCATGCCAAAAGTAATCCCCAGGGTGTCTCTAAATCAGGCCATTCACCTGCCTACCTTCTTCCCCAATCCTCAAAACAGGGGGGAAAAACTGCTACATACTTTGGACATACACAGACAACTACGCTACTACTTGGACAGAACTAAGGCCACCAGAAAGTCTGACCAACTGTTTGTAGCCTATGCTGCGGGAGTACAAGGAAAAGCAATCTCCAAACAAACAATTTCAAAATGGATTGGACACTGCATCAGATTCTGCTATTCTTTTCATGGAAAAGGTGTGCCAGCCAATATTAGGTCACACTCCACCAGAGCTATAGCCACATCCACAGCTTTCCTAAGAGGAGTGGCTACAAAGGACATTCTAGAGGCTGCTACATGGAGCTCCGTGCATACATTTACCAAGCACTACAACCTACCTTTATACTCCAGATCCCGAGCAGGCTTTGCTTCGGCAGTCCTGCAGGGCATTTTAGCTACACTACACCATCCCTTTCTTAGTTCCATCCACCCCCAGCTTGGCTATGGTATTCAACCCATATGTTATGACTGCAGTTGCATTCTTGAAGGACATAGTACAGTTTTGTACCTACCATAAATGTAGATGTCCGATAGATATGCAACTGCAGTCGGATTTTCCCACCCTTCTACCCCTCTGCAACTTCTTTATGGGTCCACTACCCCTATCCCTATTAGCTGGGGGTATCTCCTATGGTGTATCTGTTTATTGCTGTTGTGCATGTCTGGAATTGTTTATCCATTCACCAAATTTAGCCTTCCTAGGGGGGCACCTGGCATCTGGGGCAAGAAACACTGAAGAAGATGCCGTCGGCCGACGCCTTTATACTCCAGCCGTTCTGACGTCGGAGAGGAGGCGACACCGGCCGACGCCGGACCCAGACTTTGGAATCCGGCCGACAGAGGGCTGCCTGAGGCAGGACAGCCCATATGTTATGACTGCAGTTGCATATCTATCGGACATCTACATTTATGGTAGGTACAAAACTGTACTTTGTAGCGGCCCACCTGAGGCTTCAGGGAATTCAGGTCTTTCCTTACCTGGACGACTGTCTCCTAGCCGCCCCCACCAGGCATCTACTATGTTCAGCGAGAGACTACTTCCTACATCTCGCCCGCTACCACAAGAAATCATCCCTTCAGCCTACTCAAATTTTGGATTTCATAGGAGCCAGGATAGGCACAATTCAATCCAAAGTCTTCCTGACGTCGGACAGACTGTGCAATCTAAACCTACATGTTTTGGCTCTTCTTCAGTCCTTGGCCCCAGGTTGCAGACAAATGAAGTTACCTACTCAGATGGAACGTTATGGTGAGTACATAACTTCTTTTTTCATATGTTAAAGTATCAGCAGCATATTATTGGACTACTTAAACAGAAAATGATGCTGATTCCTGACTGTACTGAAAATAAAGAATTACAGGATTTAATGCATTCTGCTGAACAAGTTTGTAAACATACTTTGCAATGTGGTTTTGAGTCTTTAGAAGCATCTTACAGGGCTGCTGTCACTGGGTCTGTTCTTAGAAGGCATGCTTGGCTTAAGGAGCAAAATTTGCCAGATTATATTAAAGCTAAATTACTGGATGCTCCCTTAAATCAAGACCACCTGTTTGGCAACAAAGCAGAAGTTCTTGAAAAGATGGAGGAAAAAGCTAAATCTATGCATACTGTTAAAGATTTCCTCCAAGTACAGCCTCCCAGATTTAGTAGGCATTGGCCTTCTAAGAATTGGTCCTTTTCTGTCTCTTCCAGGCCTTCTCAGTCCAAAACCAGGAACAGCAGATAGCCTAGTTTACAGTCTCAAGGTACTCACAGGCCTAAGTAGTGGGGGGCTCCCACTTCCAAAGCAGGATGTAGTAAGGCACCCCCCCCCATGGTAAACTGTCCCAATGACTTAACCTTAAACCTTCCAAGCCCTGCTCAGCTGTCTGCTCCCTTAGGGGGAAAGATCGCTCTGCATGCAAAAAACTGGGAACATATAATATGGTTTCCCAAGGATACAGATTCCACTTCCACTCCTTACCAATCCAAAACGGTTGGCCAGACATACCCCCAAATCAGTGGGCAGAAGCTCAACAGCAGGTTATCTTTCTTCTATGTATGAGGGCTATTTAGCCTGTCCCAGCAGAGGAATGGGGACAAGGTTTTTATTCAAGACTTTTCCTGGTATCCAGAAAAGACAACTCCTGGCATCCTATCCTGGACCTGTCTATTCTAAACACCTTTTTGGTAATTCCAAAATTCAAAATGATAACTCTTCATCAGCTGCTTCCCATGCTAGGCAAAAATGCCTGGTTGGCAACACTGGACTTAAAGGAGGCTTACCTTGCACGTCCCAGTAAGGGAATCTTGCAGAAAATACCTACGCTTCAGAGCAGGCTACATACACTATCAGTTTTCTGCACTGCCCTTTGGCTTATCTACTGCACCTAGGGTATTCACAAAATGCCTATCTCCAGTCATTGCATTCTGCAGGCAAAGAAATATTCAAATATACCCATACCTGGACGATTGTCTAATTCAGGCAGAAAGCCAGGACATACTATTAAATTATCTGGCATTTGTAAAGAAACTGCTAACCTCACTGGGGTACACCATAAACAAAAAGAAATCCCCCCTTTTACCCTCCCAACAAATTGTATTCCTGGGAGCAAGCTTGAATACAACTTCCTAGATGGCCTACCTCACACCAGAGAAACAAGTTTATTTTACAGCCTACTTCAAACTACTGGCCACAAAGATATAGCTATTAGCAAGGAAAATACTGCAAGCCCTGGGGTTCATGGCCTTTTGCATCCTACGTATTCCATATGCAAGACTGCATATGAGGAAACTACAATCGTATCTCAAAAGCCTATGGTGTCAACATTCTCAGGACCTGCAATTGATGATTCCTATCATTCCGTGTATAAAGACATAGTTCCTTTGGTGAGCAGAGGCCTGCCTCCACAACAAGGGACTGCCATTCACTCTATCCCCTGCCGCCCAAACCCTCACAACAGACATATCAGACTATGCATGGGGGGCTCACTTGGCAGGGCAGTGCATTCAGGGCAAATGGAAAACGAGTCAAATGTACCTGCATATCAATCATAAAACAATGTTAGCTGTACAGAATTCTCTGACAGCCTTCAAGGACCACATTCTTCCAGGACAATTATTGGTAAAGACAGATGACACCACTGTTATGTGGCACATAAACGAACAGGGGGGATCCCACTCATACAGTCTCTGCAGACAAGCCATGGCTCCGTGGAACACAGCCTTGAGCTACGAAGTACACCTACAAGCTCAATTCCTGCCAGGCAAGCTAAATTCACTGGCAGATGACCTAAGCAGAAATCTCATGGACCCACACAAGTGGAAACTGGAACCAAAGATATTCAACATTTTGAGAAACAAATGGGGGAGCCCAGAGATGGACCTGTTTGCCTCCCCTCAGAACTACCAATTGGACAAATTCTGCACAAGGACTTCCCACAGACAAGCTTGGAAAGTGGATGCCCTGTCCTTCACCTGGGAAAGCCTCTCAGTTTATGCATTTCCCCCTCTGCCTCTCCTCTCGAAAGTTCTACTAAAGATCAAACAGGACAAACCAAGGACAATACTCATTGCACCAGACTGTCCACACTAGCACTGGTACCCCCTCTTGCACAGTGTGTCACTGCTGGAACCATGGCACCTGCCTCAGACCCCTTCCATTCTGTCCCAGCAGGATGGCCAGATTCTGCACCCCCAGCTTCAAACCTTGAACCTTGCAGCCTGGGCTAATTTACCTGAGTTCTCCAATACCATCCCTCAGCAAGCAAGTGCTGGATGTCATTCTAGAGGCAAGGAGGCCTAGTACTACAAAATCCTATGCTGAAAAGTGGAAAAGATTCTGTTCCTGGAGCCAAACTCTGGGAATATTCTTCAATACTTAACAGATATGCTTCACATGGGCCTTTTCTTATCTTCTATTAAATTCATGCCTCAGCCATTTCAGCACATTATAATACTGAGCCACCACTCTTCTCTCATCCCCTGCTGAAACAATTCCTCAGAAGGGCCAAAAATTCAAGACCACCCAGGAGAACCCCCACTCCAGCTCCAGCCTGGGACCTTAACTTTGTATTATAAAAGCTCACTCTACCTCCTTTTGAGCCAGCTGCAACTGCACAGTTGAAATTCCTTTCTTGGAAAACAGCCTTCCTTCTGCCCATTACTTCAGCAAGAAGAGTGTCTGAAGTACAGGCCCTCATGGCAGTGGAGCCATTCATCGTCTTCCATGCGGACAGTGTGTCCCTCAGGACCAATCCTTCCTTTATGCCCAAGGTGGTATCCAGCATAGCCCTTAATCAGTCCATTCATTTGCCAACCTTAATTTCTAATCCACAGAACCAAGGAGAACGAATACTGCACTCTTTGGACGTGCACAGACAACTTAGATTTTATTAAGACAGGACTAAGCCTCTCAGGAAAACTGAACAGCTGCTAGTTGCCTTTGGTGCAGGGGCAGAGGGGAAGGCTACACAATTGGCTCCCATTCTCCAGTCTGGGAAGCGTCAGTGGTCATTGTGGCTTTGGGCTAAGGAAAAATGAAGTGATGGCCTTGCAGTACCTGATCTGATCAAATCTACCAGCAAAGTTATCTTTTGCATGCCTGTGTAATCCTTATCTGGGTGGACTTGTGCTGATAAAGAAAGCCTCACTGTTTGGTCCACATTACCATTGGTATTGCTATTAATTTCAATGAGTATAGTTGGGTACCCTGGCAAGAACTTTAGAGTAGCTGGATTTGTGGGTGTTCTGGTGGCATTGCATATTTCCTTATAGCCTGGGCAAATGTGGTAGAGCTAGTTAAGCTGTGCCAGCCCTTTCCTGTATGTGTGTGGGAAAACCAAAGCTTAAAGAGATTGTGTGTCAGCTACTTTGAACAAGGACGCTGATAGCACTGACTTCATAGAAAGGGTGGTGGAGGACTTGGCTTGGAATACCCTGCTAAAGATTTAACTGTATAACTGTGTTAGTGGGGAGTCTTATTTGAGGTTTGGAGAGCGAGGGAAACCCAGTCCCAGGACTGGAGTGTGTTCTTAAGTGAAATTGTGCTTGTTGCAGAGAGCTGCATCTGTAAATACTGGGTGCATCTATTTTTGTTCCAAGTAAATGTCCCTCATCAGTGTCAGTGGTGAGGATTGAGGCTGATTGATTACTGGCCTAGAGGAGGGGCATCACCCCCCCCCCCCCACCAGGGAATCACCAAGAGATGCTGTTACTACACAATTGGCTCCCATTCTCCTCTATGCGTATCCATCAACCCCCGTTGATCCCCAGCTTTTTGCAGAAAACTTTCTGGTTGAAGAGCAAATTCATCCTTATTGCACTTGACTGGCCTCAACAGATTGGTTCCCCTTTCTTTGGCCTCATGTAGTCTACCGACCTTGGATTTTGGATCTGATTCCAGACCTTCTGTCTTACCTGAAAGACATGATTCACCCAGATATCTCAAACCTAAAGCTGACAGTGGTTTTTCCACTTCCGTTAATAGCCAGACAACATATGCTGTCTTCCCCAGTCTGTCATATACTTCTGTCATCTCACAGAGCTTCCACAAGAAAACCTAAATTTTCATTCTTCAACTCCCATCCCACCAACCACCTACCCTTTTCAGCTAATGACTTCTGGAAGAAAGCTTATAAGAACACTACTGTTCCTTACGCTGAGCTCCAGGTATTCTTTTCTTCTACTGGTATGATGATGATTTATTTATATTTTATTTTACATTTATTGACCAAGATTTTCCAACTGAGCTGAAGAGCCCTTTTTCAGCAGAGGCCCGGGGAGAAAAGCTCCAACAATGATGATATCAATATTTTTTGAACTCTGTAAACCAGCAAACAAGATGTGAAGTATGTTAGGGGGTAGTGGATTATGGGTAAGGGAGGAGCTCGAGAGTTTTCTGGTGACCATGAGCTAAAATAATGGCCGAGTCTAATCCGAGGGTCGGTGAATAAAAATGGACAACACAGAGGGAACATTATAGTGAGTGCATAAGTTCCTTTTATTTTTTATACACATAACCATATAAAAGAGAGGGTGTTCTATCTTTCTGGCTCTCTGTCTATAGTGTGAGTTTACAGTACATTGTAAACTGTGTACACAGTGCCATTTCGTTACTCCAGTTTTTCCCCCACGGTAGCTACTCGTGATGCAGTTTTATTGCATTATTTCCCGTAACATGTTGTCAGTCTATTGCTTCCATGGAGTTATGCCTACTGTGTAACAGTCACAATCTCTCTCCCTTTCTTGGACTGACTTGGAGGATTTCCAGATGGTATCAGCATGAGCTCTGTTTCTGTGCTACCTGGACACTGACCACATCAAGAGGGAGGTGTACTTTCTTTAAAGTGCTTGACTTTAGCATCATGTGGTTATATGTATGAGCCCTATAAGGCTTTGTGGAGAATTAAACAGCCTTTTGCAGTTTTTGTTTTCTTCAAAACAAAATGGATATAGTTCTGGTGTCTTGTGGATATTTTATTCCAAAATACAACACTTCAAAGTATTTAAAGAAAGACAAGGGGACCTTCCTAAGTAAACTCTTACTGTGGCATCCAAGCCTTCTGTTGCTGTTGCACACTCATCTTTCATCTAAAGGCTTTCTCTGTCGTACTTCTGCACTGTTACTACTAGTCACTGGCAGTGATTTTTCAGATCTCATCTTAAGGCTTAGCACTTCAGTATGCAGTAAAGACGTTCTGCATAGTCAAGTTGCAGTACTGATTCTTGAGCTTCCTGCCATGCAGAAGCCCATGGACGGCCTGATGTAGACAGTTTTGCATCATCCCTAATCGATGAATGTCAGAAGACTGACATTTGGATGTCAGAATATAAGAAAGGCGTCCGGCACCATCTTCACTTCTTTTTAACAGTGCAGTCTGATGCTCTTCACATATTTTCAGAATGCTCACAGTCTGTCGGTCGGTTCATTTTTTAGTGCGTGTCCTCCTTCCAACTAGATATCCCACTGGAGATTTTCCTCTATTAATTTAATATTTAAAAAGGTCAGTAATTGCTTTAAGTGTGGGAAATCCTTTCTTTGTTGGAGGAAAGCCTTCTAGCTTATCAGTGGGAGTGGTAAGCACTAGGTAGCCTGTCTACCACGAGAGGAGAGGTTCTTGGCCCAGAATTTGTATTTTATTGACCATTTGGACAGTTTCTCCATCTCTTTCAACTTTCTGGTTTAAAAGACCAGATCTGCACTTGTTTCCCATCTTTCCTGTAACTAACCTACTAGGTAGCACTAGAAAGCCTTAAACTGATACAAGCCTTCTAGCTTAGAAGAGAGACTTTGGAGTGATTAAGTATCAGTTTTCTGTACTTTCTTGCTGTACTTAACTGTTTTCCGCCTAAACGCAGATTTTCCAGCATTTATTGTGATTTAAAAGCTTGTTTTTTTTTTTCACATATTGTACTTATTTGACTGCCTGCACTTTTAAAAACTTGTTTTTTTGTTTAAATAATTTGTTTAACTGTTGTAGGCTACACACTAAAGTGCAATAGCCTTTTCTGATCGTTTGTAGTCTTTTAAAGCTGTTTTAAGTGTATTTTTTTTTTACTGTTTTTGCCTTATCTTTAAAAAAAAAAAAGAAATTCCTTTTTTCCTCGCCTTTCTAAGCTAGTATAGACCAGTTTTCAGGCTAGTGCTGAATTCAGGGCTGTGATACTAGTTTGAGTTTGCCGATACCTTACTTGGATAGAAGGAAGTTTCTCTGTGTACCTGTGAGAGAGGGGAGCTTTGAGCAACCTATCTGTCCCTGGAGGAGTGGTTCCAGCCCAGAAGTTAATAGTTTATTGGCCATTTTGGGCTAATTTCTCTCTCTTTCATTTCCCCTACTTTAAAAACCGCGTTTGCATGGTTTTGCGCACCGGGCAGTGCTGGTTAGCTACGGTTAAATTATTCCTGGCTCCACCAAGTCTCCTCTTCAGTTTTTCGCTTGAAACTAGTCTAACTCTCAACCTAAGCACTCAAAAAGCATCTTACAGCCCAGCACTTGCTCAGACCTAACAGCAAACACTAATATACCCTGACACTAATTGCCCAGCAGGGCAAGGCTCTTTATTCACCCCTTACCAACCAAGCGACTAAGCAGCTCACCCTACTATTCAGGCATGACCAAAGGGCAACTTCAGGTGCACTCTCCAGTCCAGCTGGTGAATCTGGGTATCCTGAGGCAATGTTACAACTGCCTCATGTACACAGACAACCCTCTCCTCCTACCACAAGACACTAACATATGTGAGAGATGCAATTATACAGCCAATCTGGAAGCTAAGCTGTCTCCACCAAAGACTGGAACAGACTGTCAAGAGGAGAAGGTTAACACTTGCACCACACCTCCACCCACACACAGACCTACTAAAACAGCACTGGCAAAAATACACATAAATACACAAAATCATACTCGGAGGCTCTAAATAAAAACCTGCAAAAGCATCAGAGACCTCCAAAGCAGACACCCAAACAACCTGCACCTCCAGTTACAAACCAGACAACACAACACAAAATCAGTGTGCCGCACAATCACAGCTCTTAAGGCGAAATAACTTACCTAACACACTAGTAATAGGTGACTCTATAGTAAGAAACACTGACGTCCCACTCACTAGGCTGGACAAAGGAGAAGGTTACTGTTAGCTGTCTCTCAGGAGCCAGAATCCGCCACATAATACAAGCACTCGGGTCACTACAGAACAAGTACAAATATGACTCTGTCATCATTCATGTTGGTGTGAATGACCTGAGATGTACCTCCCTGGACTACATGAAAAGAGACATGGAAGAGCTCTCTGATCATGTAGCCCAGGCTGGTATGACCCTGACCCTGAGTAGCATCCTGCCCTCACCAAGAATGATACCTCAGTCTAAAGCAAAAATGATCAATTTGAACAATTGGCTAAGCTTCTGGTGTCATTTAAACGGGATCCAGTGTCTGTCAGTCTGGGACGACATGCTCGACAAGCTAATTTGCTTTGCAAGAGACTGCTTGCACCTGTCACTCCTAGGCTTTCGAATACTGGCCAAAGCTCTTGCTGCCCACATAGTGCCTTTTTTAGGCAAGGCGCAAAAGTCAAACCTACCTCAGTAAACAGCACAATTAACAAAAAACTGAGGGTTATGCTACTCAACGCCAGGAGTTTAAATCTCAAAATGCACGCACTCAAAGCACTCCTCAGTATGGAGAACGTCGACATCTGTGCAGTAACTGAAACGTGGTTCAGTGCTCCAGAGAGCACCCCAGCAGTACTGGGCTACAACTCCTACCACACGTTTCGGCCTCAGAACATGGATCGAAACACAAAAGGAGGGGGTGTATCCATATTCATCAAGGATACATACACCTCCAGCTGTTGGGTTGTTTTGTGTCTTTTTGCTGCCTCCAGCATGATACCTCTGAGATCATCCATGTGCAACTAACATCGGGCCAATCTGCAATGCAAATTGTGGCCTGCTACAGACCACCCTTCATGACCCAGGACCACCACTCCACCTTTCTGGAGAAACTGGAAAACATGAAGGTCCTACCGAACACCCTGATATTGGGCAATTTCAATTACCCTACCATTCACTGGGAAAACTACTAGAGTACAAATTCCCAGGCCCAGCACTTCCTGGAGTTCATCAACTCAAATGCCCTGGATCAGCAGGGAAACTCCCCTACCAGAGGTGAAAACATATTGGACCTGGTCATCACCAGCATGGGCGACAGGTGTTCCACACCGGAGGTCAACCCATCACTGGTTAGCTCAGACCATAAACTAATCACTCTGGATGTCCACACCCCACCACCACCCCCAACTAAGGAAACCACAGTAAAAAAAACTTTTCTAAAGCAAACTTCACCTTACTTAAGACAAAGGTGGTAAGTTTCACAGCCTCCATGCTAAAGGATAACGCTGCCTAAGATGCAGAAACCTTTACAAATGCACTCTATGAGCACCTACAAGGATGCATGACTCATGCCATCCCTAGCAAAACCAAAACTCACTCCTCTAAGAGAAGGAAACCAGTTTGGTGGACCCCTGCAATAAACAGGCTATACAATCGAAGGAGGAAACTAGTTCAGAAAAACAGCAAATCCCAAGAAGGAAAGACATCCCTGATAAGTATCAGTAAGAAACTAAGGTCCCTCATGAAATCATCCAAGGCTAACTTCAAAAGAAAAATAGTCAAGGATTCAAAAGATAACCACAAAGAATTCTTTAGCTATGTTAAGAATCTAAGTGGCAACTCGCAGATATACACTGAACTAATGCAAAATAGCACAAAATATACTGAACCTACTGATATTGATAACATCCTGGCAGATAGATTCATTGCAAACTTCACCCCCCCTCTCACCTCCAAAAGGGCCCACAACAATACCGGAAAAGTGTAGTGACCTAAAAATCACAGGCGCACAGGTGAAAACAGCCCTTTCAAAAGCCAAAAACACATTGTCAATGGGACCAGATGGTGTCCCAGGCTGCGCCTTACACGAACTACAGAATGAACTAACCCCCATCCTAAACAACCTGTTCAATCTCAGCCACTCCACAGGCTACGTACCCATAGAATGGCACACAGCAATGGTTATTCCTCCTCACAAAGGAGGGGCCACAACTGGCCCTGGTAACTATCTCCCCATAAGCCTGACTAGCTTGGTCTGCAAGGCTATGGAGTGCATAATCATGGAACTCATTAACAATGACATTTGGAACCTCCAAACACTTGACCCGATCCAGTTCGGCTTTAAGGGCAAATCATGCCTACTAAACCTGGTTGACTTCTCTGAGTCAGTCACCAAGGCCATAGACGAGGGAAAGGTGGTTCACACAGCCTACCTTGACCTCGCCAAGGCTTTCGACAGCATTCCCCACTCTGGTATTACAGAAAAACTCACCAGCCTGAACCTAAACCCAAACCCCCTACATCACGAGATGGGTTGCCAACTGGCTTACAGACCAAACTCACACGGTAAGAATAGTGGGCTCCAGGTCCGACTCTAAACCATTCACAAGTGGTGTCCTGCAAGGCTCGGTCCTGGGACCCCTACTGTTTGGCATATACTTCTCAGAAGTACAGGCAAACACAGGGGGACTATGGCTAACCAAGTTCACCCATGACTGCAAACTGGGAGCCATAATTCACTCTCCGGCTGACACGGACATCCTCCAAAAGGGCCTTACTGAGATGGACACCTGGTGTCAAAGTCATGTTCTCAAGCTAAATGCCAAAAAATGCATAGTCATCCCGTTTGGGGAAAAACAAAACACCCGCGAATTACCACATAGGTTGGCAGCCCCCTTGATACAGAAGAGGTAATAAGAGATCTGGGGACCCAGGTAGATAGTAATCTCTCCTTTGACAATCATATTGCCAAAGTAGTTAAGAAATCCTTCTATGTGGCCCATCTAATTACTAAAGGGTTCGCATCTAGAAATAGAGGTTATAGTGCCCTTCTACTCGTCACTGATTAGACCCATCATGGAGTACAATGCCCCATTTGGGATGTACCTCACAAGACACTTCCAACAGCTGAAAAGGCCACAGAAGTAACTCACCAAGATGATTACTGGCCTCAAACATATGTCCTATGCAGCCCCACTAAAAAAAAAACTCTGGCTGTACTGAGTGGCATATCACTTACTCAGAGGTGATCTCTGCCTGACTTACAAAGCCATGTCCAACTCAGAATTGATGGACATGCTCCACTTAAAGAAATCTAAGTCACTGCCTGCCACGTGCTCTACTGAGTTGAACCTCGCCACAACAATAAATAGAACATGCTGGAGGGATAGATTCCTGTCACAGAGACTCCCCATGCTTTGTAACAAAATTCCAAATTACATCAGGCAGAGCCCCTCACTAACACTCTTCAGGAGAAACCTTGACGAGTGGATGGGTAACAGAAAGTACACCCCTGGGATAACTTCATTGGCTCTGCTTGAGAGAGGATCAGTTAATTAATCAATGGGGCGATGAAAGCCGACACACACTGGCTAGGCTTACAAATGCCCTCGGGCAGATAACCTAGTACCTACCTATGAACCTATAAGATTTTTATTTGTTTTATCCATTCTGCTTGAGACCTCAGCACAATGTCTCTAACTGTCCCGACTTCTAAATTCTGTGCAAAAACCCTCAAATGTAGGGTCAAGGTATTCACCGCCCACATGAAGTCCTCAGCTTTGATTCCCCTGGTGGTTTTGCACTCTACTGCTACCGCTGGCTCATCTCCAACATCAGTTTCTGCTAGCATCATTTCAAAGAAGTGGAAAGACGAAAAAAAAAATCAAGGATTATAACATTTCCGGTAAAGCTCTGACTCAAGTGTCTAAGTTGATCAATGACCGAGTTAAGTGCCTTTGCGGTTCCTTGGATGTTCATTGTGTTACACTGCTGCAGTCATCACACTTGGGTTATCCTGCCGTCAGGCGGTCCTGCATTTGGCCCGAGTTCCAAAGTCTTTGTCCGGCGTCGGTTGCTGTCGCTTCTTCCATGACGTCAGTGCACCAGGGGTATATAAGATGCATCTGACGCCATTTTCTCCAGTCTTTCTTGCCACACGGTGCCTGAAGCAGAAGCAGTTCGCAAGTGCCGGTCGGCCTACTCCTGAGATTTTCAAATCGAATTTCAGACCAAAGTCTTCATAAAGCTAAGTACCCCGTTGGGGAACCTTTTCTTGCCTCAGTCTGATGTCAGAAAAAGTTAACAATTGCATTTCTTGTGGGAAGCAAATACCTCATAAGGACTTTCAGTCTTATTGTATTCCTTGCCTAGGCCCAGACCACGACATCACAGGTTGTCTGTTTTTGTGCTAGGTTTAATAAACCAACTATTAAACGTTGGTTTGATTTCGCCCAACATTATTTTGGTAGGAAATTTAATTATACCATGCCTTTGGACCAACCGACGACCGGAATGCATAAAAAACGCAAAGATAAGGACAGGCAGCCGAAATCCAAACTGGACTCCAAGGCCTCTGCTGGGCCAGTCGACTAGTTCTCCGGTTTTCAGTGAGGCGCCTACGCAGTCCCTGACGACCGCTGAATTAGAACACCAGGCGACATCCGATTCACAAGCGGAGATTGCTAGGCCTCCACAACCTTTACCTTTAGGCCCTTCCGACTCCATAACTGAAGGAGATTCCGGTACAGTTGAAATGCCTTCAGTTGCAGAAGGTGTCTTCACACCGACTGCACTCACTATTAAATCCTACGCAAAACTGAAAACTCCTTTAAAAACAAAGAAGACTGTACAGCAGTCTCCAGTACAAGGCCCCATGCCTAAGAAACAGATGCTTAAGATGGCTGAAGACTTAATTACCCTAATCAGGGGTTCCCATCCCCCTCCTGATAAAAGGCCGAGGCAGGAGGAGGACTATGCTTCCTCTGACCAGGTTTCAATTTCCTCAGACTCTTCTGAGGAACAGGAATATTCCTTTCCCCCTTATGAAGATTCTGATGCTGAAGAGTCTATCTCTTCTGCATCTCCCCCAGAAGACTACTCTTTTGGGGAAACCTTACATACTATGAGGGAACATTTCCACTGGGAAGGCCAGGATTACTCTGATTTTAAGAAAAGGCTCCGAGAGTTCCTTTTACTACCCCAGCACAGACCACTTGCTATTCCACCTGTGTTAGATATTGTGGATGATGTTTATTCGGAATCTAGCCTTAACCCAGATTCACTACCTCCAGCACCAGCCAAACTAGGCAGATATTACAGAGTCCCTGACTCACACAAATTCCTGTATAAAAGCCCTGTTGCTGACCCAGAAACCATTTCCCAGGGTCCCAAAGGGGTTAAGGCCTCTATTGCTAAAAATCCTGTGCCCTCTGAAAGGGATTCTAGAGCACTAGACAGATGGGTAAAGTAAGTATATACCTCAGCTACTCTAGCTATGAGGGCCTTAAATTGTCGGTTTCACATGCTGAAATATCAACAATATCTGATGTCTCAATTAAAACAAAAAATGCTCGCACATACAGACCAGCCAGATTACAAGGAAATGCAAGATTTGTTGCATTCAGCTGAATAAGTGGTAAAACATACTTTGCAATGTGGATTTGATTCATTGGAAGCTTCTTGTAGAGCAGCAGTGACAGGGTCTATCATACGTAGGCATGCTTGGTTAAAAGAACAAACTTTACCTAATCATGTTAAAGCAAAGTTATTGGATGCACCTTTACAGCAGGATGTTTTATTTGGTGTAAAAGCAGAAGAAATTTTAAAGAAAATGGAGGATAAGGCAAAATCTGTGCAGACGGTCAAGGATTTCTTACAGGTTCAACCCCCTCGTTTCAGCAGAAATTGGCCAACCAAAAACTGGTCCTTTCCAGCTTCTGCCAGACCACAGAGGGGCAGATACAGATGCTCAAGAGGCAGAGGCCAGCCACAAGGCTCTTACCAGCCTCGACAATGGAGTGCCACAACCCAAAAAGGAGGAGAAGACAGGTCTCAAACTACCAGAAGACAAACACAGTGACTTACCCCTCAGACTACCAAGCAAAACCCTCTTGGCAGCTCCCTTGGGGGGGAAAACTAGCACTTTTTGCAGACAATTGGCACATCATCACAAAAGACAAATGCGTCCTAAATATTGTACGTCAAGGATACAGATTCCACTTTCACACTTTGCCAAGGATAAAAGGAATGCCAAACCTGCCACCAAATCAATGGGCAGAGGCACAAACGCAAATTTCAGCTCTCATGGACATGAGAGCCATTCAACAGGTTCCTACACAGGAGCAAGAACAAGGATTTCACTCAAGACTGTTTCTAGTTCCCCGAAAGGACAAAGCCTGGAGACCCATTCTGGACCTCTCAATTCTAAACACATACCTGGAAGTACCCAAATTCAAGATGCTAACACTGCAGCAACTTCTTCCCATGCTGTGCAAGAAGGCTTGGCTAGTAACGTTGGACCTCAAGGAGGCATACCTGCATGTCCCTATCAGACAAAATTGCAGAAGATACCTCCAATTTATTGCAGGTTCAACCCATTACCAATTCTCTACACTGCCCTTTGGCTTATCTACTGCGCCCAGCGTCTTCACAAAATGCCTGGCACCAGTAATTGCATACTGCAGACAAAGAGGGATTCAAATATATCCATACCTGGACGACTGCCTTATTCAAGGACATTCTAATAAAGCATCTGGCGTTTGTCAAAAACCTACTAAGTTGCCTAGGGTACCCAGTAAACGAAAAGAAGTCAAAACTTGTGCCCTCACAAGACATAATATTCCTGGGTGCCAGCTTAAATACAACGGCCCAGATGGCTTATCTCACGCCAGACAAGCAAGGGCAACTGACTCAATACTTCAAAATGATGGCAACAAAGACCCAACACCCTGCAAGAAAAATTCTGCAGGCCTTGGGATTCATGGCATCTTGCATACTACTACTACTACTACCATTTGCAAAACTGCATATGAGGAAATTACAATGGTATCTGAAAAGCGTATGGACCCAACACAGCCGCAGCTTGGAAACAATAATTCCACTCATTCCCTGCCTTCAACAGGAGTTTCTATGGTGGGCTCAGGCATGCCACCTCAACAAGGATCAGCCTTTTACCTTACCCACAGCCAGGCAAACTATAACAACAGATGCATCGGATTATGCCTGGGGAGCACACATGGCAGGACAGTGTATTCAGGACAAATGGTCTGCAAACCAAAGGCATCTACATATCAATCAAAAAGAGATGCTAGCTGTACAAAATGCCCTAACAGCTTTCAAGGACCTCTTACATCCAGGACAACTCTTAATAAAGACGGACAACACCACAGTGATGTGGTACATAAACAAGCAAGGGGGCACACACTCCTACCTCCTGTGCAGACAAGCAATGACCTTGTGGAACACAGCACTGAGCTACCAAGTTCATTTACAAGCACAATTCCTGCCAGGAAAGAAAAACACACTGGCAGACGATCTAAGCAGAAACATCACAGATCCTCACGAGTGGAAATTAGAGCCACAAGTATTCGCAATGATAACTCAAAAAATGGGGGAGCCCAGACATAGATCTGTTTGCTTCCCCCCAAAACTACCAACTATGGAAATTCTGCACAAGGACATACCACACACTAGCTTGGAAAGTGGACGCCCTCTCATTCAGTTGGAAAACATTGACAGCGTATGCCTTTCGTCCACTGCCTCTTCTGACAAAGGTGCTGCTGAAAGCCAGATTAGAGAGGCCACAAATGATACTCATTGCTCTAGACTGGCCACACCAGCACTGGTATCCAATACTAAAGAACATGGCTCAAGGCCCACCATGGATTTTACCTACAATTCCTCACCTGCTCACTCAGCAAAACAATCAGATTCTACACAGCCAGCTCAAGACTTTAAATCTGGCTGCATGGCAAATTGCCTAAACAACCAGTCAACACTTCTCTCTAAAGCTGTGATGGATGTCATTCTGGAGGCCAGGAGGCCCAGCACCAGGAAAGTCTATTCGGACAAATGGAAAAGATTCTGCGCCTGGAACCAGGCTAAGGGCCAAAACCCCCTTGTCCCAAATATTCCTCAGGTTCTTCAATATTTAACTGAGATGTTGCACAAAGGACTTCCCTTCTCTTCTATTAAGATCCATGCCTCAGCTATTTCAGCTCAGTACAACATGGATCCTCCTATATTTTCACATCCATTACTAAGACAGTTCCTCAGAGGGGCTAAGAACATAAGACCACCCCGGAGAGCACCAACACCAACTTGGGATCTCAACTTTGTTTTGGAAAAGCTTACACTTCCGCCCTTTGAACCAGCTTTCACAGCTGATCTACAGTTCCTATCATGGAAAACTGCCCTGCTGCTATCAATAACTTCAGCACGAAGAGTCTCAGAACTACAGGCCCTAATGGCAGTGGAGCCTTTCATCATTTTTCATCAAGACAGAGTCTCTTTACGAACTAACCCTTCCTTTATGCCAAAGGTGGTATCCAGTGTGGCCCTAAACCAAACCATTCATTTGCCCACCTTTTATCCAAACCCCCAGAACAAAGGGGAAAGGCTTCTACACTCTTTGGACATTCACAGGCAATTACATTACTACTTGGATAAAACTAAGGCTTTCAGAAAATCTGACCAGCTCTTTGTATCCTATGCTGCAGGATCTCAAGGAAAGCTATCTCAAAACAGACCATTTGAAAATGGATAGGACATTGCATCCGTTTCTGCTACACACACTATGGGAAATCTGTGCCTGGTAACATCAGGCCCCATTCCACCAGGGCTACAGCAACATCAACAGCCTTCCTCAGAGGGGTACCAACTAAGGATATTTTGGAGGCTGCAACTTGGAGTTCAGTGCACACCTTCACCAAGCACTATCACTTACCTCTATACTCTAAAACCAGAGCTGGCTTTGCCACTGCAGTTCTGCAGGGCCTACTAGCCTCTCCAAACCCTGTTTAGTTCCACCACCCATCCTTAGCTTTGGGATTCAACCCAACAGTGATGACTGCAGCAGTGTAACATGATGAACATAGTACAGTTTTGTACCTACCATAAATGTAGATGTTCGAGTGTTCACACTGCTGCAGTCCAGGTTACCCTCCCTCCATCCCCTCTGAACTAGCTGGACTTCTCTATACCTTTCTATCCTATACAACCTCTGTGGCGTATTTGCTTGTGACTGAAGGTATTCTTTAATTTTTATATGTATATTTTTATATAGCAATATGTATTGCCTACCTATTGGGGGCACCTGACATCTGGGGCAAGAAAAACTGAAGAAAATGGCATCGGATGCATCTTGTATACCCCTGGCGCACTGACGTCAGGGAAGAAGCGACAGCAAGCGACGCCGGACCAAGACTTTGGAACTCAGGCCGACTGCGGGACCGCCTGACGGCAGGATAACCCAAGTGTGATGACTGCAGCAGTGTGAACACTTGAACATCTACATTTATGGTAGGTACAAAACTGTACTTTTCTCAGCTCCTAGGCCCGTATCCATTGGTGTGTCCTCTTGGGAGGCCGCGATGGTCTTTGCCCTGTCTACTACTGTTACCACAACACAGATATCCGTCCGGTCTAAAGTCACTCAGCAGGCCTCAGCTTCTGACTTTTGGATTGTGGGTTTTGAGGGAGACACTTTGTCTTCCTCAGCTAATGAAACTTTAACTGAAGTTGCAGCTAGATGACTGCAGTCTCAGGTCATCCCTTTTAAACAGACACATAAACCAAAGTTAACCATTTCCTTTTCCGTTCCTCCTCCCTCAACCACTTCTCAAGTCGAGGCCCAAGACCTCCTAAAAATAGCACAGGAACTGGGGGCTTTCATGAAATCAAGGGAGCCATCCCACAGTTGTGCTCCTAAAGCCTGCCCATCTAAAACAAGCAGGAAGGTGGCCTTTCAGGAGATTCAGATTCCTCAAGCTCAGAAGATAAGTTGTTCTTTTCAGGGCACCTTACACCACAAGCTTATCCAGATTAAGACTCTGATAACACCCTCTCTTCTGCCCCCCAAAAGATCTTTCTTTTGAGATACCCTTCATAGAATGAAGGAGGCTTTAAACTGGGAAACAAACATTTCTCACAAGCTCAAACCCGTTACAGGAAACTGCTAAGTTTACTCTCACAGGCCACTGGCTATCTCTCTTCTACATGTAGTACTGAATGATGTCTTTGAAGATACTGCTTTACATCTTGATTCTTTACCACCTACTGCTAGGCAACTGGACAGTTTTTACAGAGGGCATGAAACTGACAAGCACCTTTACGAAAATCCCAAGACTGATCCCTCAGTAGTCTACTAAATCCACAAAAGATATATTTAAGGGGACAACTACACATCCTGTACTTAATGACAAGGAAAGTCAACTGCTAGATTTGGGCTGCCACCCTTTCTTTGAGAGCATTGAACTGCAAATACAGTATGCTAAAGTACCTCAAATCTCTCTAGGACATAATTCTAGTTAAGGTACACTGTTGCAGATTGAACCTTATCACAGGAATTCAGGAAACAGCAAGAGAAGCTTCATAGGTCTCCAGACACACTCTAAAGTATGGCTAATGATACCTTAGATGCATCATGCAGGGCAGCTGCCATTGCCAAAAGTTACATCATGCACAGACATGCATGGCTGAGGACCCAAACGCTGTCAGATCAGGTCAATGCTGAACTACTGGATGCTTCATTAGCCAGAGAATTCCTTTTTGGACCTCCAGCCGAATGAGTTTGCAAGAAGGTCTCCAACTCCAAGGTGCAGTAGGAATTACCCCTCTAAACCTTGGCCTTTCCCCCAGCAAGACAAGGGGAGGCCTCTCCATGGCAAAAGACCTAGACAGTCCAGGAGATGGCAAACAGAACAATTGTACAGAACAAGGAGCTCAAAAAACCCCACACAGCACAGAGACCAACTTGTGACTATGTTCAATCCCAGTCTCTCATATCTCGATCCATGCTCCCCTCCATACCTCTGGCTGGAAGACTCTGCTTCTTCCTCAATCAATAGAAAACCATCACAAGGGACCAGTAGATCCTCAACATCTTAGAGAAGGGGTACTACATCCAGTTCAGAGAAATCCTACCCTTCGTAGGCATTCCAAAACCACTAAAAGAATGGGAGTGTTTCTTACTGTCTATCCTTGAGGAAGTACATTCCCAAGGAACCATTCAGCCTGTTCCTCCAGGTCAGGCATGAAAATACTACTACACATGGGTCTTTCTAGTTCTCTGAAAGGTGGGTGTCTGGAGAAACATCTTGGACCTTTCATAACTTAAGTTTCTCAATATCACAAATTTTAAAATGCTTACTTTACAAGAATTACTTCCCATTATCTTCCAAGATGCCTTCATGGTTACTGTAGATCTAAGACGTTTTCCTCCTTGTTCCCATAGCAGTCAGTCACAGAAAATGCATATGGTTTTGTAGCAACAGGCTTACTTCCAATTCTCTGTTTTATCATTTTGGTTGTCCACTGCTACAAGAGTTTTATCAAAGTGCTTGGCTCCCCTGAAAGCACATTGCATAACTCTGGGAGTTCGTATTTACTCCTACTTAGATAACGGACTCATTCATTGAAAATCCACAGCAGAGACCCTATAGACATCTCTCATATCACAGTGAACTGCTTTCAAAATCACAAACTCTTCCTCAAACAAGGATCCTCTTTTTGGGAGCACTCATAGATTTGGCCAAACAGAAAGCCTTTGTCCGCAGGGCAAAGTATTTTTACTGACAAACTACCGGACCAGCTTGTTACCAAAGCAGCACATCTCTGCAGTTTCTGAAGCTTCTTGGTTACATGGCATCCTGCATTTTCATGATCCCGTTTGCAAAGTTATACTACAAAAAAACCTCAGTGGTTTCTAGAAATGCTTGGGAACAACATTTTTAACCCTTGGGCACCCAATTGCCTCTCCTTCCATCTGTGAAGGAGGAGTTCCTGTGATGTAAGATCACCATACTAACCCGGGATGAATTTCTCTTTACCAAAAGCAGACAAGACTATCACCACAGACCCAGACATAGCTTGTGGGAACAACTTAAGTTCCATGTGCAGGGCATTTGGGCACCACAGCAGAGAAAACTGTATACAAACCAGAGTGAGCTACTAGCAGTTTACTTGTCAGTCAAGGCTCTTTAGAATAATTTAAGCCCAGGGACCTTACAGATTTGGACAGACAACTCACCACAGTGATGTTATACATAAACAAGCAAGAACGTGTCATGTCCTACCCTTTGTGCAGCCTCATGAAGAAGATTTGGATGCTGGCTCAAGAACTAGGATTGACTCTCATAGCATCTTATATTCCAAGTCAGATTCTAGACACCGATGAATGGATCCTGAAGAGAGATTTGTTTGTAGACCTAGCTCAGTAGTTAGGGGAGATCCCTCAGTAGACCAGTTTGCCTCTTAGTGGAGCAGACTACAGTGGAGTGATCCCTCACTAGACCAGTTTGCCTCTCATCAGAAGACACTACACTTGAGGGGGGAATCTCCCCTGAATAGACACGTTTGCTCTCACCAGAACAAACAGCTACCAAAGTTCTGCTTGAGAACTCAGAATACAGATTGTGACGAAAGAAGGTACTGCCAGTACCGCTAGCTGGAATTTTGTAAATAATTGCCACAGATCTGAGCAAAAGCCCTTGTGTATGTATTTTAGAGGAAGGTGTGCTAAGTCCTACAAGCTTCCAGCAATGGGAGTTTGCATTGGAGCTAGAAGTCAGATGACCAGAAGTGATGTCATCCTGCAAGTTATCTCAGAAGTAATATTTTAGATATTTTGAGAAGTCTTTTAGTGAGACAGAGCATGCTGTAGTCTGTCTTGGGTCTGACAACAAGAAGGACCATTCACCACATCATCTGCATTGCTCTATTAAGTAAGTTTTTAGGGAATAGTGTAATTCTCTTAGATTCAGTCAGGAATATAGTGAAGTTTAGTTTAGAAATTATTCTTTTTGTTTGAGCCTGTCCTTCAGTGTTGTTTTAAATATTTCCTGTCATTTGACCTCTGATGTTACTGTGAATATACTTAGTATTTTCTTGTTTTTTATTATTTATTGTTAAATATAGTTAAACCTTTCATTGTGGCTGATCTTTGTAGAGATATTTAAGTTTAGAGCGTATTTGCTTATTTACTTGGTGACACTGTCTGGGCCACTCCCAGTAGTCTTGCTCTTGGTCAAACTACCATTTGTATTAATAGTAATTTCACCCAGTATATTGGGTACCCTTGTAATGGCCTTAAAGTTGCTGGTTAGGGGTTCTGGTGTCAGTGAAGGCTACATTATAGTCTGGGCAAGAGGGGCATAACTAGTAAACCTGTGCCAACCTTTCCCAGGTGTGTGTGTGTGTGTGTGTGGGTGCAAATCAAATTTCAACGAGTGTGTGTGTCAGCTGCTTGGGCAGGGGCACAAAACACTGGTTGGTTAGAGAGAGTGTTGGAGGACTTGGCTTGGAACCCTGGCTAGGGACTCAACTCTATAGGTGTGCCAGTGGGGAGTCTTATTAGAGATCTGAGGAAAGAGGGAGAAATCAGCCCCTGACTTGACTGTGTTCCTAGTGTGCTCTTATGAGGAATTGGGCTTGATTGTGCTTAATGCAGAGAGCTGCATCTGGAGATAGTGTGTACCTTTTATCCTCTCAGTGAACATCCCCCACTGGTTACCAGTGGTGAGTATTAAGGCTCCTTGTTTACTGGCCCAGAGATGGAGGGTTGTTACATATTGGTTGGCAGTGGTGAGATATCAGTGTCACATATTGGTTGGCAGTGGTGGGATGTCCACGTCACATATTGGTTGGCAGTGGTTGGATACCCATGTCACATATTGGTTGGCAGTGGTGGGATATCACCTCACATATTGGTGAACAGTGGTGTGGATATAGAACTTCTGTAGGCTGTAAGCAGTCATCAGTAAAGAAGGTGTTTGTACTCTCAAGCAGCCACATGGTGAACGTTGAGTTTCATATCACAATAGTTTTATTTATTTAATTTTATTAGCTTAGTTAGTCAGGGAGAGCTGACAAAGATGTCAGCAGAAGGATTATGGCAAGCTGACAAAGAGCCAGTTGGTGATGTGCCAAGCCAAAGACCTGGAGCGTGCCAACCTGACTAAAGGGGAAATGATTGCAGCCTTAATTACAGCTGCATCACAGACCAGTAACCAGGAAGGGTAGCCAGACTACCTTTTGGGATGTACATCTCTCAGAAAATGGACAGTTCAAGTTTTCCTCAAAGGACTTAAAATGTATGTGGCGTTAGAGACTAGAACTGGAGATGGAAGAGGTAGCGAGCAAGTAGGTGTGTTTAAGCATATCCTGAATATGTCCTGATGGGGAATGTTTTGGATGATGCATTGCCTTGTGTGCATGCAGTTACACACAGTCAGGCTTGGAGATAGGCTTGTGGGTCTAGTATCCTGAGGGGACACAGACAGACTGCACACTTGAAACCAGGGCTGGTGAGGTGGCTACTTCAGGATGGGAGCTACCCTGTAGCAGTGAGACTGAAGGTGAGCCACAGCTGCTGGTGGGTACTGATACTCCCTTGGGTAGAATTGACTACAAGGACAGATGTGGGTCATAGTACCCAGGCTGACAGTGATCCACTACTGTCAGAAGAGACCAGACTTCCTATGGAAGGGGTGCTGAGAAGGGTTACAAAGAGAAAGTTGAGACAGGCTCAGCTCTCAGACCCTACATTACAAGGCTTGAGGGTGGTAGCTAGAGGGGAGGGGTGCCTGATTAAGGAAAAGAGGAATCTGTATACTGGAACAAAAGGTTATTGTACAGAGAGTGGACCCCTGAGGGAGGGCTAAAGGGTGAGAGAATACTGCAGTTGATAGTGCCCACAGCCTGCCATCTCACACTTCTAGCTACAGCCCATGATATTCCCACTGCAGGTCATATGGGCATAAAGCATACCAAGAGACTTATTATGCAGAACTTTTATTAGTCTGGGATTGTAAGGGATATATAACAGGGTACTGTAGGAAGTGTGAGCAGTGCCAAAAAGTTGGTGAGGCAGGAGACAAGGTGAAAGCTCCTTTGGTGCCTTTGCCTGTGATTGAGGAGCCATTTCAGAGGGTAGCTGTGGATATTGTGGGACCGCTGAGTACCCCAAGTTCCAGAGGGAAGTATATCCTGGTGATAGTAGATTATGCTACCAAGATACCCTAAGGCAGTGGTTCTGTCCTCTATTGAGGAAGAGAAGGTGGGAAATGCTTTGCTAGAAATTTTCAGCAGGGTGGATTTCCCAAGAGAAATACGGACTGACAGAGTTGCCACTTGCATGTCAGATCTGCTGGGTTGTCTGTGGAAACACTGTGGGGTGAAGCACCTAAAGACCACCCCCTATCATCCCCAGACTAATGGTCTTGTGGAGAGGTTAAACTCTGCAAAAAAAAACATGCTATGGGCATTTGCAGACCAGTTTGAGAGAGTGGGACAGATATTTGCCCTATTTGTCTTTTGCTTACAGAGAGGTGCCCCAAAAATCTACAGGTTTCTCACCTTTTGAGTTGGTGTATGGACATAGGGGTTGGGGACCTCTAGATTTGGTTCATGATGAGTAGGAGGGTGTGTGTGAATCCTTCAAGGAGTCTGTTGTGGCATATATCCTAAAACTCAGAACTAGGCTAACAGAACTCATGGGCTTGGCCCAGGAGAACCTGACAGAAGCCCAGCAGCAGAAAAAGGTATTGTATGATAGGAGTGCTGGAGCCAGAGAGTATGTTGAGGAGCAGCAGGTTATGGTTCGTATTCTTCTCATTCCTGTCAGACACATTAAGCTGTGGGCGGCTTGGGAAGGGACCCTTCAAAGTGGTAAGGAAGATCAGTGATGTCAACTACATGGTAGAACTGCTAGGCATGAGGCAGAGGCACAAACTGTACCATGTTAACACCATGAAACCTTAGCCTGGTAGGGAGGCCCTGGTGCTAATTATTTGCAGTAGAATGCAGGAGGAGTCTGAGTGGAATCTATGGCTACAGCATCTGAGTGGAATCTATGGCTACAGCAAGACAGCCAGAAAAATCCCAAATTAGTATGGTGGAGCTTAGGATTGCAGGCATATGATTTGACAGTTCAGCACTGTACTGGGGTTAGCAATACCAAGGCAGCTGAGATCTCAAGACAGGTTATGGATGGGGTAATGTATTCCCAGATAGGCTCATTCCTCTCAAGCAATGTTTGTCAAGGGGCACTTGAAAAACTAGCTTGAGTCTTTGAAAGGGGGAGTTGTGATGAAAGGAGGTACTGCCAGCACAGCTAGCTGGAATTTTGTAAGTATATGTCATTTGTGAATATCAAACTGATTTATACAAGATGCTGGTGTTACAAATGTATTAGAACTGTATGTCACGTGTATACCAAACTGATTTGTACAGACATTTGTGTTGAAAAGGTATTTCTAAAGTGCTTGTGTTTAAAAGGTATCCACAGTGTGCCCTACTGGAGGGAACAGAAATGTACATGCAGTATTGCAACGTTTTAAATGTATATGTTTTAACAGAGGAAACAGGAAATCATGAGGTTAACCTCAGTCCAGCAAACTTTAAAATGCATCTGAAATTAAGTCATTTTATAGGTTAGGCTGTAAAGAAGTCATCTCACAGGTTTCACTACAACCAGAGACACAAAGTCTGTACTAGGAAGCTTTTCTGTATTGTCTTTGGGATGAACTGATTACGACTCTGGAAGTGGGGAGGTAGGCAACTGTTTTATGACTTCCATCACTTGCCACAGATCTGAGCAAAAGCCCTTGTGTGTGTATTTTTACAGGTAGGTGCTAAGTCTTGCCAGCTTCCAGCAGTGGGGGGTTGCATTGGAACTAGAAGTCAGATGACCAGAAGGGATGTCATTCTGCAAGCTATCTCAGAAGTAATGTTTTAGATATTATTTTGAGAAGTCTGTTAGTGAGAGAGAGGATTCTGTATTCTGTCTTGGGCCTGACAACAAGAAGGACCATTCACCACATCATCTGCCTTTCTCTATTAAGTAAATTATTAGGGAATACTATAATTCTCTTGGGTTCAGTCAGGAATATAGTGAAGCTTAGTTTAGATATTGGTTTTCTTTGTATCAGCCTGTCCTTCAGTGTTATTTTAAATAT
Organism: Protopterus annectens; assembly: GCF_019279795.1. Classification (NCBI taxonomy): domain Eukaryota; kingdom Metazoa; phylum Chordata; order Ceratodontiformes; family Protopteridae; genus Protopterus; species Protopterus annectens. The sequence goes on from NC_056743.1 coordinate 320,060,917, forward strand.
TTCCTTTGATATGAACTCTGATGTCACTGTGAATACATTTAAACCTTTCATTGTGGCTGATCTTTGTAGAGATAATTTGTTTTGAGCATATTTGCATATTTATTTGGTGATAGTGTTTGGGCCACTCCTAATAGCCTTGCTGTTGGTCAAACTACCATTTGTATTAGTAGTCATTTTGTCCTGTATATTGGATACCCTTGTAAGGGCCTGAAAGCAGCTGGTGAGGGGTTCTGGTGGCAGTGATAACTACCTTATGTCTGGGCAAGAGGGGTATAGCTAATAAACCTATGCCAGCCTTTCCCAGGTGTGGGTGCAAATCATATCTCAGAGTGTGTGTGTCAGCTACTTGGGCAGGGACACAAAGCACTGGTTGGACAGAGAGAGAGAGTTTTTGAGGACTTGGCTTGGAACCCTGGCTAAGGACTCATCATTATAGCTTTGCCATTGGGGAGTCTTACTGGGGATCTGGAGAAAGAGGGAGAAACCAACCCTGGACTGACTGTGTTTCCCCATGTGCTCTTAAGGGAAGTTGGGCTTTATTGTGCTTGATGCGGAGAGCTGCATCTGGAGATACTGTATATGTTACAGTTATCCTCTCAGTGAATGTGTGGTGAGGAGTGAGGCTACTTGATTACTGGCCCAGAAGAGTAGGATAGTCAAACAGGGACTTGGAAGATATAGGCTTTCTCTTTCAGGTAGATAGACTTGTTCTTGTATGCATTCCTGCTCTTGCCTCTTGACTCCCAGGGTAATGATACAAGTCATGGTGGACAGACCCAGCATAATCCTTAGTGGCCGATTTGGCTAAGGCAACACTGTTCGTCTTTTCATCTGTTGACCCACAGTGAGGGGAGGTTCTGCACCCTACCACTGGAGGTGAATCTCTTCAGTCAAGCCAGAGGACCTGCATTCCATTATCATTCAGCTACACTCAAGTTTAACAGTCTGGAGGATAGGGTCTTGACAGCAAGGGATGTTTCCTATCCCAAGGGTATGCTTTCCATTCTAAAGGAGACCAGCCAGCCTGATAACTGAAGGTTATACCTGATGCAGTGGAAGAGATTTTCCATCTGGAGTCACAACAAGAACACCAACCTTTATCAGGCAGATATCAACTCAGTCTTGAAGTACTTGTTAGACCTGTTTAGACAGGGGCTTTCCTTCTCTAGTATTAAAGTATGTTGCATCTAACATATCAGCTTGCCTGCACCATTCTCTGCCTATCTGTTTGTACCCCTGAAGATTTAGAAAAGAAACTTTTACTTAAAGGGATAATTCACTTGAGACCACCTAGAAGGAACCCTGTTACTGCTTGAGGCCTAAATTATGTTCCAGAAAAACTAACCTTGCCCTCCTTTGAACCAGCTGCCTCTGCCTCTCTAAATATGCTCACTTGGATGACCACTTTCCTTATGTAGCTGTTACATCAGCAAGGAAGATCTCAGCGCTACAAGCCTTCAAGTGTAAAGAGCCTTTCACTCTGTTTTGCAGGGATAGGGTAACCCTTAGAACAAACCCATCTTTTTTGCCTAAGGTTGTATCAGAACCTACCCAGACTTACCCAAAACCAGACTATCCACTTGCCAGTCTTCCTTCCAAATCCACAGAACAGGACAGCCCAAGTCCTTTATTCCCTTCATGTGCACAGGCAGATCAGGTACTGTCTAGACAGACACAATTCCCTAATAAGGCAACACAATTACTGATGGTTTTTCAGAGGGTAAACTGGACAGACCTGATTCCAAGCAAACCATTTCCAAATTGATAGCCAATTGTGTTAAGTTCTTTTACTCCTACCATGGAAGAAGTCTTCCTGGGCATGTTAAGGTCCACTCCATACATAGGCAAACTACCACTGCTTTCCTCAAAGGAGTCCCATTCTAGAGGCAGCTACATGGAACTCAGTGCACACCTTTACAAAACATGCCTTCAGAACTAGAGGTGGTTTCTCTACTGCCATCCTGCAAAACCTTATTTCCTAGCATCATACAGATGATCTACTATCTGATGGTTGGCTTTGGGAGTTCTCCCAAGAATCAATTCTGCAACATTGATTATGAAGAACATAGTACAGCTGTGTCTCACTTACCATGGTTGTAGATGTTTAAGTAGATCAGTGTTGCGTTAGATATTCCCACCATCCAACCCTTCTCTCTGCTGACCATTTTTCTTACTCTTTCTGATTGCAAGCCATAAAGGAGTTCTTTACAGATAGTCCTCTTATCTTGTGCCATCCTCAGGTGTCAGACTGCTTGTTCACTGCTTAGAAGGACCTGAAGATGGTGCCGACAGACTTCCTTCTTGTACCCTGACATCCAGACATTGGTCTTTAGGCATCCACTGGCTAGGGATGGTGCAAAAACTCTGGAAAATGGTCCAGGTGTCGGCTTCTGCAGCACTGATCTACTCGAACAAGTACAATTATGGTTAACTGGACCATAACTCTAACTTTTCTGGTACACGTTAAGATCTTCCTTTATATTTTGGGAATATTGATGATACAGCATAACAAATGAGACTAAAAGCAATTAAGTTATAACCAAAATATTTCCTTAAGTTCATAGGCTACTATATGTTCCATAATGTGTTATAGATGTGTTTCTCTAATTATGCTTTCATGTAAACTTGATTTATTTTTTTTGTCTTTAAATGTTCTTTCCTAATTTGTGGTGCTTTTCTCCTCAGGCCTTCACTGAAAATGGGGTAAACCCCTGTCGGAACTTCCTGGTAAACGAAAATAATAATAAATAAGTAATGGCCATTTAAAGGGCAGATAAAGTATGATATTTAGAAAATCAATTTCTTTTAACAAAACCTCAGGTTCTTTTGGTCTTTGGGATGCCTTTGACAAAACTGTGCTCACAGAGATGGGCAAATAGTTGTTTTTATTTTATGACAGAAGTGGTCAGATAGGACACCCTACTGTGGCTGCTGTACACTGCTACTTTTAGTTGCTGCTGAAGTTTGAAAGGCTGATTTGTACTTCAGAGACCATTGCAATGGAGTATCCCTTTGCCCTATTATGCATTGATTGCAGAAATTGTATTTAGTAGAGGAATGCAGGTTAGCAGCTCTAAGAATGGGAATGATGAAAGAGCATACCCCCCCCCCCCCCCAGCACACAAGCAAATAGAAAAGTTTTTTTTTTCTTTTTTTTTATTTGAGACAGAATACTTCATGCAGTTTGTGATGGTTTGTTTTTAGCAGGTTAAAAGCATGTGGTGCTATGTAAACAGCTTTGTTACTGTAGACATTGTTAACATACAGTTGTGCTGGATGTGACCCGAGGAAGGTTTTCCTTAACATTTTTAGAACTGGACAATAGTTACATCCAGTTTACTTCAGGGTCAATACAATTGCTTGAGTAAGACATGCACAAAGCAAATGGCTTCCATCCACATTTTTCTCCTTTCTGTTGATTGTGGCTCTCGGTTTACTAATGCATTAGAAGTACTAACTAGTGCAAGGCACTGTGAGAGTATTATCTGAAACATGGATTGATGTTACTTCAGATAATCATTCCAACATTCTTGTTTTTGTGATAATTTTGAGTGTATTGCCTTTCAAAGTGCATGCCATCCAACTTCGACTTTCTGTTGTAGTGTATAACTCCTTCCAACAAAGTATACCTCCATTGACTACCTGTAATGTTGCATAGATGCAAGTGGTTGAGTGAGTACACATTGGTACTACCTTATTTTTTCAGGTCATACTGAAAGGGTAATAACAACATCTGGGCTTTCAAATGCTGTGCTTCATTTTTTTTTCAATCGTTTTTTTATCCGAAGCCCACCTGCCAGCCATTATCTCTCTTGAGATTGATCTGCCCATTGATTCCTCTCTAGGGTGAGAGTCAGTTGTAAGACGCTGTCATCCAGGCATCAGTCAGGATTTTTATTTCATCACTAATCCTCCATGACAACTGATGTGCACTGGCATAACTTCCCTGTCAGTGTACACATTTCCTTCACATGCCACCCCATGAATGTTGCTGTAATGTAATTTGGAAGAGCCAAACATGCATACTTGATTTGTACATTCCATGTCATGTACCTCTCTCCAGAATGTTTTCAGCAGTTGAGGGGATCCCTGAAATCCTGTAAGGATGGGCAAGCTAGTGTTAAACACTCATGCCTATACTTCCCTGCTGACTTCTATAACACATGAGCCAATAATCACTTTTGTGTCATGCAGGCAGTAGTCTGGATGTCATCTCTCTATGCCACAGTGGAATTCATGAATTCTTGCCTCATTCTAAATCAAATTTCTAGTAGAATTTTCTGGCAGTAGCTAAGTAGTGTGTTTCTGTTTGATGCCATTTATAGTTCTTCTGGGGTTAGTAACTTGCCAGGAGTATTTACTTTGAAAAACTGTATTAAATTTGAGTGGAATATTTCCTAGGCTCCCAGGAAAGAATTCTCTCCATAGGCCTACTTTTATTTTAGCATTTCAGGAGTAATTAAACTGTTGTATAATAGCTGGCTTATACTTGCCTGTGTTTTCACTGTATTCCTCTTGATCTGTGACAATGTAAAGGGAAACTGAATACATCGAGCCATTTTTTTTCTTATCCCCACATTCACACACGTTTTACCCATTTGCTCCAGTTTCCTTTCAGGCAAGCAGTAGGTGTATTTGGTGTTCCCATATTGTCTGTAGTTGTACTTGTAGTGTGAGAATGAGTGAGACTGTACATTCTGTGATGTACTAGCCACTATGTCCAAAATCTAGAGCTGGCTTCAATGCCTTGAGCTCATTGTCCACCAGAGCAGGTTCCTTTATCCCTGTGGTTGTGTAAATAATAAAACTGGTTATAAGAAAATGGATGTTTTTTGCATTGTTTGCTATAAAGGAAAACAATTAAAACTATGTAATGAATTTTTTTCTTCTATGCCCAAAGTCTGAAATTCTGCTATCTCTTTGACTTCTTTCTCTACTTGGTTACTGTTTGAAAGTAACCTATATTGTATTTTTTAGCAGTTTTAATTTCTTATCAGTGTAAGATGAAGAAAATTAAGTTTGGTGGCAAGTAAATCTTCAGTGGACCTTTATATTTAACATTCTTTTTCATGGGTCCTTTGTTTAAGGATGTCCTTTCTAACAGCTATCTATGATCCAGCCATTTTTGGATGCTACTGAGATAACTGCATGTTTGTATTATAGGCAGGCTACATAAGCACACTTTGAGCTTAATACTAAGAGTTTTCTGCTCCTCCCACATGTTGGGTCTTGAAAATCTCTCACTTTTGATGCCTATATACAGGTCTACATGTCCCTTGGGGTATCATATTACTGCTCAGTACCCACATTGGCATTACTTTACTCTAGGGTGGAACACCCTTTCAGCCTTGAACTCCTGTATCACATCTAATCATATAATCATTTTGCCACTCCAAACCCACAATTCAGTAGATGTATGTGCCATCTTTTCTTTTGGACAGCCCCAGAAAAGGTGATCACAACTCCCCCAGACTTTTAGGCGGTGTAGGTTGCTCAAAATATGCCACCAAGAGCCGTTTGCATTTTTTCTGTAGTTGATGCCAAGCTGACAGAGGTTTAGATGTAGACCTGTCAGAACCCACGGAGAATCTGTTTCCTTGGTTTGAGCTTCCAGCTGGGATGATTTAGGGGTCCAGTTTGTTTTGAAAAAGCATAAAAGCTGGTATTTTTTTCCCCCCAGTTAGGAATACATACCTGTAATGCATGGTTTTGAAGTGGAAAGTAGCTGGGCCTGCAGGATTGTTTTACTGTGGTTGGAGGTATTTGTGGTAGGAGATAACTGCATTTGGGAAAGGGAAAGCTATCTGGAATGGGTGCGAATATAACTTCTTAGTATTATGTTAAGACTTTCACTGAACTGATGTTTAATGGTAATGGAATGCCTGATAGTTTGGTTTTCCAGAACATTTTAGGATTCACTGGCCTTATAGTTTTCTTTTCACTTAGAAAGCTGACTTTTTTATTTTTGTTTTTGTTGCTATTGCTATACTATTTATTTATACTGAACATTTGTTTACCTGGAAAGTCCGGATTGGAATGATCCAATTTTTAGTGTTGGGCTGAGGAGAAATGCTCCAGATGCATGTCTTTGTAATGCAGGAGGAAACTCACATGAACGTATGGAGGACATGCAGACTCTGCATAGAAGACACCCCAGCCGAGAATCAAAATGGATAATCTCTTGCTGTGAGGCAACAGTGCAAACCGCTGCACCATGGCACCATCATTATGGATTTGTGCTAGTCCTTAATGATTGAAAAGATATGTGATCTGGTGTTTTTTGACAGCTTCCATATAATCAAAGGATGTGGAGTTTCTCGCTTGGGTAATGTAGCTTGGAGGGCAGCAGTTTGTCAGTAATGCACACTTCTCACAGTAGTTCTGACTAGGGCACTATTAAGCAGGATCGGTTATAGAAGATTTGCCAGTTGGTATGGGATGTGTTACTTTTGCAGCAAATAAGAAGCCTGGTCAATGCTTGTTGGGAGCATGATCAAGATGGCAACATGCTAGCTGCCTGATCAGTAAGTCTATCTGTTCTCATCAGTACTGTACAGTTTGCAAGTTGGTGCAGCTCAACTCTTTTGATACTGACGTTTGTGACCTCATAAGCTGACAGTTAGTCTACTAGCTGTGTTTTATCTCGCTAACTAGCTGGGTTCCCTGCTTCACAGCACCATTAATATTTACTGGCAGTGCTATGTCTTCGATATTTCTAGCCATATTTTATCAGATTCTTAGCAGTTGGCTGTGCTTTATTTGGCTATCTGGCCATATTTTGAACCACTGTCAGTTTTACTAGCTTTGGTACTCAGCCCAGGGTCTATATTACGATTTTGAAACATCGTAATATCGAACAACTAAACATCAACATGTATTAATCAAAACGCATTTACGCAAATTGATGAATGCTTACAGTGCAAAGAAACACTTGCCCTGCAATTCAGCATGACTAACCTAACCTAACCTAAAACAAAGCCACCCATGTGGGAGGCTTTGCCCCCACACCCTCCTGACATGAGGGGCTGTGCCCCCACTAACTAAATATACCAACTCCGAGATTGTACTACAGTAGAGAAAAGGGCAACACAGTGTAGTTGGCCAAGTACATCTTTGCCCTGGAAGTATTCACTGGATCGCGTAAATGCTTTTCAATTAATACAGGTCAACCATCTGGTGTTTAATATTACGACATTTCAACGTCGTAATATAGACCCCTCAGCCCATACTTCCTGGTGGCCTGTTTGCCAGGTTGTTGTACATTGCTTTCATTTTTGTCTGCTGTCTGTAGCAACATTTGTAGAGAGCCTTGCTTCTAAAAGCAGCTAGACAGTTATTGGATAGCCAAAGCAAATAACTTGGCTGTGAAGTGATTTATTCTGGTGATAGTTTGTGTTCTGCCTTCTGCTGTTGGAAACATTGCCAGAGGGCATACTACTATTGATATTATGGCTGTATTTTACCACTATGTGCTTGGAGGTGAGCCTGCATCCTTGGCAGTCTGTGCTGTGTCTAAGTGGAAAGGCTGTTGAGTATGTGATTAGGGTTGGTGCATCCACATGAGGAAGGATCATCACTGGCCACTCTCTCCAGCTATCTGTACCTCCAGTGACTTTCTTTTGTATGAAGTATTCCCTTTACAGCTGATCATTCATTGCTATTGATAATGATAAAGTCGCCCATCAGGTGAATGACCATTACCAGATGCTGTCTGCTGTACTTGTATTACTACAGAACTGCTGATTTGTAGCTGCCATTCTGCCCAGTTCTACCATCAATCAAAACATCTTGATGCTACACAGTGCTGAGGTTACTTAGGTTCATAGGTAAGTACTAAGCTATTTGCCCTAAGGCATCTGTAAGCCTAGCCAGAATGTGTTTTCTGTCGCCGCCCCCTTAGATTAGTTCCCTGTGCCTCTGTCCAGCAGAGCCATTAGTTCCCTATGCCTCTGTCCAGCAGAGCCACTGCAGTGATCCCCGGAGTAAATTTTCCATTTCCCATCCACTCGTTAAGGTTTCTCTTGAAGAGTGCTAGTGAGGGGCTCTGCCTAATGTAGATTAGAATCCTGTTTCACAGCATGGGGAGTCTCTGGCACAGGAATCTATCCCTCCAGCACGTTCTATTTATCGTTGTGAGGTTTGGATCCCTAGAGCGTGTGGCTATCTGGGATTTGTTTTTTTTTTTTTTTTTTAGGTAGAGCATGTCCATCAATTCTGGGTTGGACATGGCCTTGTATGTCAGGCAGACATCACCTCTGAATAAGCGGTATGCAACCGAGTACAGCTGGAGTTTCTTCAGTCGGGCTGCATAGGGCATCTGTTTGAGGCCAGTAATCCTCATGGTGAGGTACTTCTGTGGTCTTTCCAGCTGTTGTAGGTGTCTTGTAAGGTACATCCCAAATGGGGCGTTGTACTCTATGATGGGTCTGATGAGTGATGAGTAGAGGGGCACAATAAACTCTTTTATTCTAGATGCAAACCCTTTTGTGATTAGGTGGGCCACATAGAAGGATTTTCTAACCACCTTGGCAATATGATCATCAAAGGAGAGATTACTATCTACTTGGGTCCCCAGATCCCTTATGACATTTTCTGTATTTAGGGGACTACCACGTATGTGGTAGTTCGCAGGTAATTTGTTTTTTCCAAAGGGGATGACTATGCACTTTTTGGCATTTAGCTTGAGGCCATGATTTTGACACCAGGTATCCGTCTCAGTGAGACACTTCTGGAGGATGTCTGTATCAGCCGGAGAGTCAATTATGGCCCCCAGTTTGCAGTCGTCTGCGAACTTGGTCAGCCATCCTCCTGTGCTTGCCTGTACCTCTGAGAAGTATATACCGAACAGGAGGGGTCCCAGGACTGAGCCCTGGGGGACGCCATTTATAACCGGTTTAGAGTCTGACCTAGAGCCTGCAACTCTCACGGTGTGGGTTCTGTCCATGAGCCAACTGGCAACCCATCTCGTGACGTAGGGGTTAATGTTCAGGCTAGTGAACTTGTCTATAATACCAGCATGGGGAATGGAGTCAGAAGCCTTTGCGAGGTCTAGGTAGGCTGTATGGACCTCCTTTCCCTCGTCTAAAGCCTTGGTAACTGTCTCAAAGAAATCCACCAGGTTTAGGAGGCATGATCTACCCTTAACAAAGCCAAACTGGGTAGGGTCCAATGTTTGGAGGTTCCCAGTGTCTCTGTTAATGAGTTCCACGATGATGCACTCCATAGCCTTGCAGACCAGGCTAGTTAGGCTTATAGGGTGATAGTTCCCGGGGTCTGTTGTTTCTCCACCTTTGTGGAGTGGGATAACTCCTGCTGTGCGCCACTCTATGGGTACTTAGCCTGTAGAGAGGCTGGGTTTGAACAGTGTGTTTAGGTGAGGGGTTAGTTCATTTTGGAGTCAGTGTAAGACACAGCCTGGGACACCATCCGGTCCCATTGAAGCTGTGTTTTTGGCTTTGGATAGGGCTGTTTTAACCTGTGTGTTAGTGATTGCTGGGGCTCTACATTCTTCTGGTATGGTTTTGGGCCCTTTAGGGGGGGGGGTGAAGTTTGCACTAAACCTGTCTGCCAGAATGTTGGCAGTATCAGTTGGTTCAGTTTATTTTGTGCCATTCTGTACTAAGTCAGAGCAGATCTCAGAGTTTCCACTTAGGTTCTGTAGCTAAAGAACACTTTGTGGTTATCCTTGGAGTCCTTGGCAATTTTTCTTTCAAAGCTAGCCTTGGATGATTTTATGAGGGATCGTAGTTTCTTGAGATACTGATCAGGGATGTCCTTCCTTCTTGGGATTTTACTCTTTTCTGTACTAGTTTCCTCCTTCTATTGTATAGCTTGTTTATGGCAGGGGTCCACCAGACTGGTTTCCTTTTCTTGGAGGAGTGAGTATTGGTTTTGCTTAGGATAGCACAATCTATGCATTCTTGCAGGTGCTCATAGAGTGCCTTTGTAAGGGATTCAGCAGCTTGGACAGAGTTATCCTTTAGCATGGGGGCTGTGAACCTTTCCACCTTAGTCTTAAGTAACGTGAAGTTTGCTTTTGAAAAGTTTTTCACAGTGGTTTCCTTGAATGGGGGTGGGGGTGGAATGTGGATATCCAGAGCGATTAGTCTATGGTCTGATCTAACCAGCGAGGGGTTGACCTCCAGTGTAGAACACTGGTCGCCCATGTTGGTGATGACCAGGTCCAATATGTTGTTACCTCTTGTAGGGGTGTTGACCAGTTGATCCAGAGCGTTCGCGTTTATAAATTCTAGAAAGCGTTGGGCAAGGGAGTTAGTAATTGAGTATTTCTCCCAGTTAATGTTTTGGTAATTGAAATCACCCAATAATAGGGAATTTGGTAGGACCCTCATATTTGCCAGTGTCTCCAGAAACGCGGAATGGGGGTCCTGGGTCGTCATGGTGGATGATCTGTAGCAAGCTACAATTTGAATTGCAGTTTTGCCCAGTGTTAGTTGCACATGGATGATCTCTGAGGCATTGTGCTGCGCCACTAACCTGGAGGTGTGGGTACCCTTGATAAATTTGGGTACACTCCCTCCTTTTGTGTTTCAGTCTGGGTTCTGTGGCCAAAAAGTATGGTATGAGTTATAGCCTGGTAGTGCTGGGGTGCTCGTTGAAGCCTTAAACCAGGTTTCTGTTACTGCACAGATATTGATGTTCCCCCATACTGAGGAGTGCCTCGAGTGCATGCATTTTGAGGCTTAGACTTCTGGTGTTAAGTAGCATTACCCTCAGTTTTTGGTTACTTGTGCTATTTATGGTGGTGGGTTTGTCTTTTGAGCCTTGCCTAAAAAAGGCACTATGGGGGCAGCAAAAGCCTTGGCCAGTACTTCAAAGCCTAAGGGTGACAGGTGCAAGCCATCTCTTGCGAAGCAATGTGGCTTGTCGAGCATTTCATCTCAGGCGGACAGATACTGGATCCCCTTTGAAAGACACCAGAAACGTAGCCAATTGTTGAAATTGATCATTTTTTTCTTTATACTGCGACATCATTGTTGGTGAGGGCAGGATGCTACTCAGGGTCAGTGTCATACCGGCCTGGGCTACAGAACTCTTCCATGTCTCTCTTCATGTAGTCCCGGGAGGTACATCTCGGGTCATTCACACCAACATGGACAATGACAGAGTCGTATTTGTACTTGTTCTGGAGCGACCTGAGTGCTTGTGTTATGTGGTGGATCCTGGCACCCGACGGTTAGCTAACTGCAACCTTCTCTTTGTCCAACCTAGTTAGTGGGATATCAGTGTGCCTGACTATAGAGTTGCCTATTATTAGTGTGTTGGGTATGTTATTTTGCCTTAAGGGCTGTGATTGCGTGGCACACTGATTATGTGAAGTATGTGTTTCATGGTTTGTGAAGGGGTGTGGAGGTTGCTTGGGTGTCTGCTTTGGAGGTCTCTGTTACTTTTGCAGATTTTTATTAGAGCCTCCGGGTATGTTTTCATGTATTTGTGTGTGTTATTTGCCGATGTTGGTTTAGTAGGTCTGTGTGAGACTGGTGGTGTGTTGCAAGTATTTTCCTTCTCCTCTTGACTGTCAGTTCCAGTCTTGGATTGAGAGAGCTCTGCCTCCAGTTTGGCTCTATAATTGCATCTCTCGCATGTATTAGTGTTTGGTGGTAGGAGGAGAGGCTTGTCTGTGTACATGAGGCAGTTGTAACATTGCATCAAAATGCCCAGATTCACCAGTTGGACTGGAGAGTACACCTGAAACTGCCCTTTGGACATGCCTGAGTAGGTAAAGTGAGCTGTTTTACTGATTGGCTGGTAGGGATGAATAGAGAGCCTTGTCCTTCTGGACAGTATAACGGTTCTAGTGCTAGGGCTAATTAGTGCTTGCTATGAGTTTTGAGCAAGTGCTGGGCTGCGAAATTAATGGTTTGAGTGCTTAAGTTGAAAGTTTGTCTAGTTCCAAGGGAAAAATTGAAGAGTACACTTCGTAGAGCCGGGAATAGTTTAACCCTAGCTAACCGGTGCTGCCTGGCACGCAAAACCGCTTTGATTATCGCAATGATGATCATCGTCAACCCCCTTTTTCCCATTTTCTACTTGCAGTTGTGAGTGTATTTATCTCTTATACAAGAAGGGGTTATCTTATTTGATACTTGGCTTGTCTTTGCAACATTTTTCCTGGTTGTCACAGATTTGAGTGGGCATTACCTTGTGCATTCTCTAGGAGTCTACCTTCTAAATGTCTGTTTCTGGTTGGTTACCTTTTGAAATGGTGTGTGGTTAATCCATTTGTTTTTACTTGTGGATTTTATTTCCCTAGCTAAGTCATTCACAGAAGTGTACCTTCTAGCTGGCTTTCTGTTGCTCCATCTACTACTGCTTCTGGGTTTTATTTGCTTAACTTTTCTGTTCGTATACATATTACTTATTTTTAATTATTTTACATGTATGCCCATTTTATCCCTTTACTTCTTGTAGTTTTTGATGTGTATAGTGATTGGATACGGGCGTATAAATTAAATTGTAGAAATAATAGCAGAGTTTGAAGTCTTTCAGAAAATCTGTTCTTCATCATCATCATCAACCCCTTTTTCCCATTTTCTACATGGGTTTGGGGTATCATGTTAACTGTCGCTGTATCTCTCGATTCAATGCCACACCTCTGCCTTCTTCGATAGTCGTGCCCGACTGTCACAGATCTTTTCTCACTCAGTCCATCCAACTGTTTGCTGGACATCCTCGTTTCCTCTTACCTTCTTCCTGTCTGTCCCAAATCATCTTCAGCCTATTGTCTTCTGCTTTTCTACACGTGTATCTGAATCTCTGTAATCTGTTCTTTGATCTTTTCTGCAGTTGGAACTACTTTGGTTTCTGCTTTTATTTCTTTATTCCTTCATCTGTCCCACAGTGCGCATCCTATCACCCTTCTCAGGCACTTCATTTCCATCACCTCTAGCTTCCTCATCTGCTCTGCCTTTACTGCCCAAGTTTCTGTACCATACAGTAGTACTGGTCACAACACTGTCTTGTACACCTTACTTTTCAACTTCTTTGGCACTCTTCTCTCATTCACCACACCTGAGACTGTATGCCAGCTGGCTACAGCCCTCTGATTCTAGCTTTGACCTCTTCATTCAGACTTCCCTTCTCCTCGACCACCCTCCCAGGTACTTGAAGCTATTAACCTGTTCCACTATCTTCCCTTCTGCCTCATTTCCCAGTGTCTTCTGATTTCCTGAATTTGCTGCCATTTTCACTGGTTTACCTGTGCTTAGTCTCATCCCATGTGCCTTCAGTTTTACATTCCATTTCCCTTTCCTTTGCTGAAGTTCTTGCTCAGAATCTGTCTGTAATGCCACATCATCTGCATACAGCAGCTTTGTTGATCTATCCCCTCCAACCGGTTTGCTAATGTAGTCCATCACCAGTATGAACAGCAGTGGGCTCAGAGCTAAACCCGGGTGCAAACCCACTCCCACTGGGAACCCCTCTGTGAGACCGAACACTGTCCGTACTTGAGTCATTGGGTCCTTGTACGTAACCTGCACTAATTCTACCACTGTTTCTGGGACTTCGAACCACCGCTGTACTGCCCAAATCAGCTTTCTAGGGACCTTGTCATATGCTTTCTCCAAGTCTAGGAATGCCCAGTTCAACTATTTCCTCATCTGTAGCTTCTTCTCAACTATCTGTATCACAGCAAACATCGGGTCACTTGTGCTGCATCCTGATCTGAATCCATCTCCCATCTTACTTTCTTCTACTGTGCATATCCATTTATCAGTCACCCTCTCCAGAACTTTCATGTAGTGTGACAGGATGACTGTGTACTGAAAGTAGTTGTGGATGCCCCCTTTCTTCTTGTGCACAGGCGCTAGTATGCTTATTCTGCAGTCATCTGGGATATGCCTTTCTGTCTACACTGCTATGAATATCCTCAGGAGCCATTTCTCCCCTGTCTTATCCAGTGTCTTTATCATGTCTGCCATGACCTCATCTGTGCCTGCTGCTTTCCCTGACTTAATTTTCCATAGTGCAGTTCTTACCTCTTCTAGTGTACGCTCCTCCTCTTTCATTGTAGGCTGTGTGTGGGGCAGTACATCTTCTACGGGGTTTTCTTCATTTAGAACCTGATGGAAATACTCCTTCCATCTGCCTTTGATGTCCTGTGCACTGGTGAACAAGTTTTTGCTGGCATCTCCTACACAGGGTGTATATCTTCTTTATCTTTCTGTATTTGCCTTGCAACCCGCTATAGTGTTTTTGCACCTATTGAGTCACTTTCCAGAAGTTGGTAGAGTGCCTCCGATGCCCTATTCTTTGATATTGCAATTCCTTTTTTAGCTTCTTTGTTAGCCAACTAGTATTCCTTCTTTGCCTGGCCCATCTTTTCTATCTCCCACTTTTTCCTGCATGCCTACCTTCTTTTGATGACTTCCTGGACGTCTGCATTCCACCACCAGCTTTCTTTATGTACCTTATTTCCACACCTGGTTCAAACAGATATCTGTTCTGTAGTCCTCACATGCTTTTTGAGGCACTGCCATTCTTCTTCAACTACACCTATTCCCCCTCTTCTTGGGGTGCTAGAGCTCTGAGTAATTCCTTGAACTGTTGTACTTTCTCTCCAGTCAGCTTCCAGGTCTTTAGCCTGGTCTCTGACCTTAGAGCCATCTCTGACCACTGCTTTCTTCTCATTGTGGCAGCTAGTGGTTTATGCTGTGGGCCGACTGTTTCACTGGGAATGACTTTGCAGTCATTGATTCTACCCCAGTGTTCCTTTCCCTACTAGGAGGCTCTACCTGAGTTGCATGTTAGCCACTCTTGTATGTGATCTTGTGACTGTCTCTCTTTCTGAACCATGTGTTGACTACTGTCAAGCCATTTTCCAGACAGAAATCTAGAATGGTCTCTCCTTTATTCCTGTTGCCCAGCCTATGTGGACTTGGGCAGTCCCCATATCCTGTTCTGTCTGTCCTGATGTGTGCATTCAAGTCACCCATTAGTAACACCAATTCCTGTTGTCCTGCTTCTCCTAGTAGGTCCTGCAACTCATGTATGAAAGCATTTTTTCCTCACTATCTCAATCTTGCTGTGGGGCATAGATTGAGATTATGAATACTTGTCCTGTCATTACACTGGGGTCTTATTGCCATGAGTCTGTCACTAATTCTGATGGTATCCCTCACTGCTTTCTGAAGCCTCTCTCTCACCACAATTCCCACACCATTTGTAGCCTGCCCTTCTTCTGAGCAATAGATTCTGGATCCCAAGCCAAGATGCATTGCACTTCCATCTTGTCTCTTGGATACATAGGATGTATAACCTCCTCCATACCATCATGTCATCCACTTCCAAGCTCTATCCTGTCAGTAAGCCTGCATTGAGTGTAGCAATTCTTAGTTCATGTTTGGCAGATTGATTTTACATCAAGCTATCCCAGGTAACCCAGGCTGGGCAACTGGACACTGGCCAGCCAGTAGCTTATTGACCCACAGCTCTTGGGCTTTATGATGGACACACACTGGCCATTAGGAACACATGCACTCCTTCCACCATTAGCATGGGTCCCTAGCTTAGATCAGAGTCCTTCAACCCACTTATCACTGGCAAATCCACATGCCCAGTTGGTGACATTAGTCAATATGACCGAATCACCTACAGCCATATTTTACACCAAGTGGCTACCCCTACCATGGCATGCAGTCTGTGATCCATGTTCTTATTTCTTGAAGATACTGCGCACCAGAGTAGATACCCAAAGAAGTTGGTCTGTGCAACTCTTCCCCCTGTAGGTTACCATGTAAAGTCTGTGCTGCTGCCCACAGCTCCATTCATTGGTGTGTTTGAGATGAAAACACTCTGCATGATTTTCGGAGGTCCGAAGAGCCCCACAGATACACAAGAAGAACGTGCAAACTCCAAACAGGCACTGGCCAGAGGTCAGGATCAACCCTTGTGCATTGGAGACTAAGACTTGACGAGTATGCCGACTGGTCTCTTGGGGGGGGGGGGGGGGGGTAAAAATTTTGTTTAAACTTTCTTGTGACTTGTTGAAAGAATCTAAGTCTACCTCTGCCTCCCCTGTCTATCCTGACTTTCCCCCTTCTCTGTGAATCAGTGTTAAATTGTTGAAATTAAATATCCACAAATTTCTTTTGTTTTTTTCTTCTCTATGTTATAAGCTACATATTATACTTGGTTAACAATTTCATGTATACTTAAGCTCGGCCAATTTAAACAAATCTTTTTTTTCTGATCTTGTACAGGCGGTAGTAAGCCTTCTGCAAATACTAATTGACAGCCCACTGGCTACCACTGCTTCAGTAGGTTCTCAAATACCTAAAAAAGTATCAAATGCATCTATCGTGCAGTAAGTACTCATCGGTGGATTCGTTTTCCTTGATTACGGTGGCTGTAATTTGTGAGCAGTTAGGTGTTGGCAGGCATACTGTACTTAAAATATGTACTCCGTCATGATTAAGAGTCTTGCATCTGTGTTTTTCATAGTATCGTTGCCTGTAGCTGACTTTTCCCATTTTTTTCCTAAAAATATCTGGAGGAGTAGAAGCCTTTAAAATTGTAGGTTTTTTTCAACTATACATATACTTCCAGAATCTTAGCATATTTAGGTGAAGGTGTTTGAATGTGAGGGAAAGAATCTGCAATAATTTGAAAGTCTACTCCAGTCCATGGGCAGACCACTCGTGCAGTGAGTTTGGCGTCACAGTCCCAGTCTACTGCAGGGTTAGGTACCTCTCTCAAAGGCTGAATCCTTGGTATCAGGTGATGAGGTAGTGAATGGGGTGTCATCATTGGAGGATGTGTCTGAAGTTGATGCATCCCCTGAACTTTGCTTGGGAAGTGATGTCCACTTATTTTCTTCTCCATCAATCATTATTAGAAATTTTGTAATTAACTTTTTAAATTTCTTTAAGGCAGTTACTTTGCTAGCTGGACCAATTAATATTTGATTAGGATTTGAAACAGCATGTTGCAATCACTGTTGCCGGAATCTAGTGTCATAGACAGAAACTTTAGGGTTTGTTGTGCTAGAAGTGATTTGGGAAGTTGAAATGTTAGGTGAAGTAGCAGAGGTTATCTTTGTCATTCCCCTGCTGCCCACTGTCCCAGAGAGCGAGGGGTGTGTGCTTCATAAGAGGCAGGATGGTCTGCATAAAGGGGGAGGAGGAGCTGAAGGGATCTGGAGGTCAGTCATCATCAACGGAGTTGGGTTAAGTTATCTTTAATTTTTCTAATTGTTTTAAAGGGTAAAATCCCCAAGTACCTTGTGAATTACCTACTGCACATTTTTGTAGTGTATTAACTGTTGTATTAGCCACCTGCATCTGTGTTTTTAATTTAGCAGAGTTCAGTTTTAAAAATATAACTTCAGATTCCTTTTCCCTATTAGATTCTTCTTGCCAGTCAGTAGAAGCTGACCAACAAGAGGAAGGTACTTTGAATTTTTTGTTTACGTGTTTTGTTAAGATTTTCTAAAATAACCTTGTCAAAAGTTCCACTGTCGGTGGATTGCAGTGCACTGCTGTTTTTAGTGAGCTCAGACCATTTAACCAAATAATTACAACTGTCTTTTCCATATTTATGAAACTTTTATGCTTAGCTGGAGTTTCAGGGTCCAGCTCTTTTAATAACCGCATACTCCTACCCATTGTAAGTTTGATACAATAGAAATTTTACCCACTTGCATATGGTAAAATCCACATTCATACAGTGGTATATATAAAAATATGAAAACCCTCTCTCATACAGTAATTATTATTTAACTGAAAACAATTATGTAAGAAAACCTACCTGTAGAGATTTCTAACTCTGCTGAATGTGGACATATGGCTGTGTGATGCCACACCAGAAAAATACCTAATAGATAACCTGCTAAAGTAGGCCCAGAAAGGTGTTTTTACTTCAGCAGCTTGTAGAGAGCTCGAAATCCAAGACTTCACGGTGCCAACTGTTATGGTACAAAATATTTTCATGCAACACAATTCAGTAGAGTTGAATAATCTCATTTATTGTAAAAGAATACACGCAAGTATTGGACTAAGCAATCAAGATCTTGTCTCCCAGAACAAAAACTGTAACCGTATGAGCAAACATTTTTTTCTGTCAAAGTGTAACCACTGACCAATTAAAACTAAACACCTCTGTATTATTTTGCTTACTAAGAATCTGCTGACCTCTTATCTGTACCTTTCCTTATTAGTCACAAGTTCCAGTTTTCCATATTGACACTTAAAGTGGAAGAAACTCAAGACAGGCATAAATTGTAAGGATATACCTTGAAACAAGATGGATTCTGCTTCTAAAGAAAAAGTATTATAAAAACACTAAAAATTTCTTCCTTATAGGTTCATAGGTTTATACTAGGCTAACTGCCCTAGGGCATTTATAAGCCTAGCCCAAAGTTATGTGGCTTACGCCGCCCCTTATGTTAGAAATACTGTGCCCATTAGTTTGTTGTGCCTCTGTCCAGTAGTGACACAGAGATGATTCCCGGGGTAAACCTACGATCTCCCATCCACCGGTCAAGATTTCTCTTGAACAGAGCCAGCGAGGTGCTCTGCCTCACATGGACCGGGATTTTATTCCACAGCATGGGGAGTCTCTGGGTGATAAATCTATCCCTCCAGCACGTCCTATTTATATCTGTGCTAAGGTTTAAGTCTCTTGCTCTAGTGGTTTTGGTGGATTTGGATTTTTGAGGTGGAGCATGTCCATTAATTCCGGGTTGGTCATGGCCTTGTATGTCAGGCACAGGTCACCTCTGAGCAGACGGTATGCAACTGAATAGAGTTGGAGTTTCTTCAGTCTGGCAGCATATGACAGGTTTTGGAGTCCCTTTATCCTTTTGGTGAGGAACTTTTGGGGTCTCTCCAATTGCTGCAGGTGTCGGGTGAGATACATCCCGAATGGGGCATTGTACTCGATCATTGGTCTGATAAGTGAAGAGTACAGGGGAACAATGAGCTCACTTGATCTGGATGTGAATCCCTTCATGATCAGGTGGGCAATGTAGAAGGTCTTTCGAACCACTTTAGCAACGTGAGCGTCTCTTATACTACTTCCCTCTTATAGTAGTACTATTTTTTTTTCTACACAGTGCTGCCGTATTTAGTACCAGCATTCCTGGAATCTGTATACTGGACATTAGTGTTTCTGGTGTTGACCTTTCCATTGCCTAGTCTGCCTTAGTCAGTGTCCTTGATGTTGGCATTCTCTCTGCTTTCATAGTTGTCTCGGGTATCCTTGACTGAGTTACCTTTTCTTTGTTTTTAAATGCCTTAATTAAATTGTTACGTAAGAGATGGGCATGCATACATTAGTAAAAACAACATATTAACATTTTTATATTATGCATTTTTTCTTTTTAGTAATAATTCAATCCAGCATTACATACATTGTTCAGTTCCTGTTTTCCCCTAAATATCACTCCTCCTTGTCTTGCATGTACTCTTCCCACAAATTCCATTTACTTTTATGTAATCTGTTCTTTACCTTTTCTAAAGATTCCGTCTATAGTGCTTTTTTTTCTCACAATATTCAGTACTTCAGTTACAGTAAGGTTTAGAGTTTGATATCCATTTTCTAGTAATTGCCTGTTGGTCGCCCATAGCATTAAACCTAGTAGGGCCTTACTATGTATAGGCAACTTACTTGTCAGGGTACATTAATGTAGTCAGTACAGTAATGTTAATGTAATTTACCTCAACTATATAGGTGAATTTCTCAATGTGTTTCTTTTTCCAGAGTGGTGTGGTTTGGCATAATTTTTTTCACCCACTACATATATTGTCCCCCAAACTTGATGGTATTGCATTTCGAGTTTGATTTATCAATGCATATGTTTGAAAAATTTGATATTTTTATAACCTCTTGCAAAGCTGTTTTAACTGAAACATTCTGCATTGATTTTTTTTCACTTCAGATATGTGACATGTTAAGGTAGTTGGCTGTGAAAATTCACGTTAGCTTTATTTACCACATAACATTTTAAGGCCTTCCAGGCCTAATTTTCATAAAGAAAAATAAACCACTTTACTAGTAATTATCAAGTAAGATACAGGTGCACATTCATTAATGGGAAAAAAACACAAACCATTATTCATTTTTTTTCATTTAAATACATTACACGTTTTCTTTCTGTTTAGCAACTGTTAAGTTAGACATTACATAGATTTATCAATTCCTCTCTTAACCTCACTCTTCTTTCAGAACATTATTTTGCATGTTTTATTCCCACAAATTCCATTTATTTCCAAGTAATTTGTTCCTTCCCTTTTCTAAAGATCCCACTATCAGTTCTTTTATCTCTTTTCCAATATTCAGTACTTCAAATACAGTTGATTTTAGATCTCGGTTTACATTTTCTAATAATTGCTTTTGTGGCAGATAGTAGAATTTATTTATTTTGTTTTCTGGTGTAGATCACTGAACTCCATGGAACTTTTTCACACTCAGCCCGGGAAAAGTGTGTGGTAAAGTGACTTGCTCAGAGTCACACAGGCAGTGGAGGCTGAGGGAATCAAACCTTGCATCATTGGACTTAAACTTAATAATCCCTTACTATGTCTAGGCAATTCAGATCCTGTGTGTCAGGTCAAAAGTCATTTCCTTAGTTATACCCATTTGAACCCCCTATGAAAGAATACTCTGTAGAGACTTTTTAATATTTGCCAACTTGTTACACTCCCAAAAAATGTTCCCAGTTACCTCTTTCTTCCCCATCACACCTTCAACATTTATTATCTACCTGAGGAAAAATACTTTGTCTACTGGTGTATAAAAATTCCTGTGCAAACACAAACCCTCCCAAGCAGAAATCCTAAATCTTTTGGACTTTTTTGCATACTTGGGAGCTTTACATATGTCCTCCTATTGTTCTCCTGTAAATTGCTTTTCCAGTCTGTCTTCCCAATCTTTTTTAACCTCCTCTAATTGTTTGTTGTAGGTATCATGCAGTATTTTGTATGTTCTCGTAATTATCCCTTTTTAACAGTGGCTTCTCTTCTAGATGCGACCAAAGACTTTACCAGAGCAGGTCTTTCACTTAGGACTTCTGTATCCCTTTTTCTCTAGCTATTCTCTGATGTCAATACCTGGTAGGGAAGGCAGTCTTGAACTTGCAATCCAAACAACTTCTTGTCTTATTCCACTCTTACCTTTCTCTTTCTGTTTATTTACTCTGAATAACTTTGCTTTTTGTCGGTTTTCTCAATTAAATTCCAGCCCTGTTTTGCATGTTTTCTGCACCCTGACTTGCAGACATCCCTATTGGCAAATTCTTCTTTCTGCATTCATGTATTGGCTAGTTCTTAGATACTTTCTGCAACCTTTTTTTTTTTTTTTTAACAGGAAACATCCTTATTAAATTATCACTTATGACATAGACAGTCAGGCATTTATATAAATGAAAAAAAATGTATTGACAGAATTGTAGTTGCAAACATATTATACATTACAAACCATGCTGACATAATTTTAGTTTCAAACATTATACATTTACTTATCTGTTGAGTCATTGTCAGTCAGACATAGCTCATTCAAATCTTGCTTTCTTGTATATAGTGTTCCTCCTTTGCATGTATTGCTCCCACATTTCCCATTTTTTCTATGTAATTTGCCCCTACCCTTTACTAAAGATTCCAATTTCAGTTGCTTTATCTATGTTACTATATTCACTTCTCCTGGTACAGTTGTTTTAGACTTGGTTTCCATTTTCTATTAATTGCTTTTTAGGCAGCCACCATAATTAGACTCGGTAGGGCCTTACTATGTCTAGGCAATTCCGATTTTGTATAATAGCTCAAGAAAAAAAAAAAAAAAACATTTCCTTAGTTATACCAATTTGGTCACGCAGTATCTATGCCAGAGTAGTCTGCAGGGAATCTTTAAAGTCTGCTAACTCATTACACTCCCAGAAAATATGCTCCCAATTACCTCTTTGTTCTCCGTCACACCTCCAACATTTGCTGTCTACCTGAGGAAAAATTCTTTAGAGTTTACTTGGGGTATAAAAATAGCTATGTAAGCTCTTATAAGCAAAGATCCTAAACCTTCTAGACTTGCATATTTGGGAGACAAACATGTATCCCCCATTGTTTCTTTGTGAATTGCATACCAGTCTCTCTTCCCAATACTTTCTAACCTCCTCCGATTGATTCTTGTAGTTATCATACATTATTTTATAATTTCTACTAATTATTCCTTTTTTCCCTTTTTTAATAGTAGCTTCTATTCTTGATTCTATTAAAAACTCTACCAGTGTTGGTCTAGCGTTGGATCCCCTATTTCTTTCTGTTTGCCTATACTCTGATATCAGTCCTTGATAGGGAAGTCGATATCTAGCCTGCAGTCCAAAAAAATTCTTGGCCTTTTCCCATTCTGTTACCTTTCCCTCTCCAATCATTTGCTCCCAATACCTTGGCATTTTCTCCAATAAATTTCAGCCCTCTCTTGCCTATTGTTTGTATCCCTAATTGTAGTCATTCCTATTGGCAGAATCTCCTTTCTCCATTCCTATGCTGACTTGGTACTTTCTGCTACTTTATGAATATAATATTCTGTATGGTTATTTTTAATTTTCTTAAGGATCTGTATCCAAAAATCCCAGTCTCTTTTTGTTTCTTGAACTTCCATTTCTTCATCATCCATTTCCACTTTAAATTATAGGTTTTTGCTTGTGTTATATGTATACGAGTCTTAACTGTGTAGCACTGAAATACCCCTTCAAATTGGGTAATCCCAAATGCTTTGTTCAGTTGGAAGAATCAGCTTATCCCACTTGACTCTTGCTGTCTTCTCCACCCAGATAAAACCCTTCAGCTCTTTATTAATTGCTATCCACAAATTATTCTCTGGTTGATACAAAATATGCCTGACCTGCCCAGATAAAACCCTTCAGCTCTTTATTAATTGCTATCCACAACTTCTTGTCTGGTTGATAAAAATATGCCTGACCTGTATATAAATGTAAAAAGACTAAAAAATGTTTACTGCTTGTATCTTGCTATCTGTAGCCATATAGCAGAGCTTCCAATTTCTCAGTTTTTGTATTATCTTTTGTTTAGTGTCTTCCCACATATCCCTAGTTGTCACACCAGTATCCTTTTTTTAGTCCATACTCCCAAGTACTTCATTTTATCTTATCCCCATAAATGTGGATATTGCTGAACCAATTTGTTTATAGATACATTATTTGCAGCTATGGCCTATGTTTTAGCTTCATTAATTTTGTATCCCAAAAAGATTTGAAACTGCGTCAAAATGTTCCACAACACTGAAATGTCCTGTTCTGATTTTGATCCTATATAAAATATCATCATTGCAAATATAGACACCTTTTCTTGACTACCATACTGATTATATCCTTGAATTTATGGGTCCCCTTATTTTGTTGGTTAGTGGTTCTAAATGTAATGCAAGTAACAGAGGAAAGAGGGAACCCCTGCCTGGTTCCTCTGCTCAGACCGAAATTATCAGAGAGAAACCCACCCACTTTAATTTTCGCCTCCGATCCCTCGTATATCCTCCTAGTCAACCTTATAATTTTTATCAGGGAATGATTCCATTGCCCTGCTCATAAACTCCCAGGTTACTCTGTCAGATGCTTTCTCTGCATCAAGGCGCAGCAACAACAGTTATATTTTCTTACATTTTCCCCTCTGGATCATCAGTGTTCTGTTAATGGTGTCAAATGTTTGCCTCCCCTCCACAAAACCACATTATTCTATATATATCAATTTTGGCATCACCTTTGCCATTCTTTTAGCTAGTATAAACATAAACACTTAATAATCTTGGCTTAGGATTAAAAATGGGCTTGTATGAAGCTAGATCTGAAGGGTATTTACCCTCTTCTGGTATTACAGCCAACACTGTCATCTTCCAGGATGTTGGTGTGTCTCCTCCTCTTAAAATACTGTTGAACAAAATCTTCCAGATCTTTATCAGTTTTTTTCTCTCCTAGCTTCCAAACTACCACAGGAATACAATCTATTCCTGGAGACTTTACTCTGGATTGGTTATACATCACCATTTTTATCTCCTCTCCTTTTCCTATCTTAACTGTTAGTAATTGCGCCCTCATCTACCTTCACTTTGGAATATGTAATTCTTCCATAAACATTTCCATTTGTACCTTTTCTTGATTTCCGTAGTTCTCTGCTTTATATAGACTTTCATAAAAATTCCGGAATATTCCTAGTGCCTCTACAGATCTCTTGTTATCTTCCTTGTTATAGGCTCCCTAAGCTTGGTGACAACCCTTTCTACTTTCTGTTGCCTCAGTTGTTGTGCTGAATGTTTTTGCACAGGAGTTATCATCAAAAAACAGTTGCTTACCAGCAATCTTTCTAAACTCATGCATATTGTCTAGGTAATCCCTTATTTTCTGTTTAGCATTCTGCATTTGCTAATGTTTTTGTTCTGTGAGATTCCTGCTATTCTGCAGTACTTTTCATTTGTCATTCCCTCTAAGTAATTCTTATTTTTTAACAATCTCTCTCTTTTATTTATACCCTATTTTTAAACTCCACTTTAATTTTATCCCACTCCCTAGCTATGTTCTCAGAAGATATTTATATCTTCTCTAATAACTCCCACGTAATTTCCACTGCCCATTCGTTAAATTCCCCTCTTTTTAACAGATAGATGGGAAAGCACCAGTGTCACTTTTTTATTGCATTACCCTGTGTTTTATTTTATTTATTATTGGTGCATGATCGGAAATAGTTATTGGATACTTATCAAAACTTTCAATTAAATGCACACATTCCTGTGAAATGTAAGTTGTGTAGCCTAGCCTGGATTTTGTTGCATCTTAGGGAATAATATGCAAATTCACTCCAAACTACTACTGAATTCACAACTTCCATGCTGAATAATTTCACAGGTTTCTTCAAAAATCTACCCTCATTTGTTATATTTTCAAATCTGGGCCCCCAGACACATCTTCACTGCTGTAAATCAAATTCCATTCCCCACCTAAAGGTAATATTCCCTGGTGAAAGCCAATTTTCTCCCAGAATTTTCATAAGCTCCATTATAACAGTTTTATGTGGAATATAAATACATGCCAGTGTAATCCTCCTACCTTGCCAGTCTCCCTTAGTACTATAAATCTACCATTATCTTTGTATCCTCTTCTGTCACTTGGCGCTCCTCTTGCAATTAATATAAATACTCCTTTTTTTCCCTTTGTCTGAGGTATTCTGCTGAATAACCATTCTGAAAACCTTTCTTTCTCAAATTCACATGTTCAGTTATTTCCAAATGTGTCTCCTGTAGCATAGCTATTTGCAGCCTACCTTTTTAATATAGTTTACTACTCTTTATTTTTATATGTCTTTGAAGCCATTTACATTTAAAACGTAGAAAGTGTCATTATGTTTCAAAGTTATTATTCCCACTTTTTTTGTTAACTATCTAGTTCCAGCTTTTATGTTACATGCATACGCTAATATTTTGGCAGGTTAATATTTTATATAGTTGTTTCGTGTCATATCCATTTGAGCCTGTGTCACATCTTACAAAATGATTTGTTTTATTGAAAGCCCTCGAACAGGAAAACAAATACACCCCCAACAGACACCTAAAATCTATTAACTTAGTACTAACGCAGAAAACTGTATGCATCTTCAAATTGTTAAGTTTTATCCTCCTAATAGAAACAATTGTCCCAATCTGACAGCCACACTCACAGACCTGGGTTAATCTAAGAGGAAGGGTGTTCATACTAAGGTGCACGGTACAGCCTGTGCTTTTAAGTGGTATCTGGTTTTGTCTAATCTTAATTGCTCTCCCAGGTTCGGAAAACACTTGAATGCTTCCAGTAAAACTGTCTCCTATCCATTGGAAAAAAAAAGTATTCCGTTTTTATTGCTGTTTATCAGATTGTCTCCATGGTGACATGAAAACCAGATACAGAGTGCTTCTACAGGCATTTATTTAGTTGTTAGAGAAAAGCTTTAATGTGATGTTGTCCTATCTCGCCTTCACTCTTAGCAGGTTGGGTTTGAAATCGCTCCTCTGTTCTGACTCAGCCTTATACAAAATCGGGTGCTTTTCCTTCTGGGTCTGGCTAAGTATTTTCTGCTACATGTTTTGTAAAATTGTTAGCGCTTTCAAACTATTTTATTCTAGCTAATTGTTCTTGAGTAAATTGTCTGTGTTTCACCTTTCTTTTGCTGTTATTGCTATTGGCTGTCATTTTTTTCCATAAGGCCTTTCTTCCCCTATCTAGAAAGCCCATTTTAGAGGGTATTTCTTTCCCTTTTTCCTATTTTCCTTAGCCTAGTTCATTTAAATTATAGAGCTACCTTAGCCCTTTTGACTTGGAGAGCTTTTCCCTCTGTTTTCCTCCTTAAATTCTTCAAGGCTAGCTCGTTTAAGTTAGAGGGCTGGCTTTGCCTATTTAAGTTAAAAGGCCTTTCCCTCTGTGTCTTGGTGTGATCATTTTTTGTGGTTATTCCAAAAAAAAATAGTAGTAGTACAATATATAGCTATATTTTGTCTTTATGGTTTTGTTAGCTGCTTTCTTGTTGTTGCTGATTAGTCATGTCTTCTAAGGATGCCAAGGAAACAAAACCCTCTGGGTTTAAAAAATGTGTCAAGTGCAGCCAGAAAGTGTCTATAACTGACAGACATACCGTTTGTATGTACTGTCTTGAAGCAGTACACCTTGAAGAGTCCTGTGCCATCTGTCACTCCTTTAGTCACAGGGTATTAGAGAGAAAGAATAAGCTTATTCTGAGAGGCTTGTTGAAGACCCCTTTTTTTGAAGCAATAGAAGAAGGTCAGGGTTTTTCAAAGTCAGGCCATTCCCCTTCCTCAAAATTTGACAAGTCGGGGAAAAGGTCCTCATTGTCGAGTGCTCAGTCGGAGCCATCCAAAAAACTACCTAAAGTTTCTTCTTCGGACCCAAAGGATGTTGGCCCCAAGAAGTCTTCTACCTCTGCTCTTTCAGTTTCAATGCCATATAGATTCATAGATGAGTACTAGGCAAACTGTCCTCGGGGCCATTTTAAGCCTAGCCAATTACCCCATGTGAGAATCAAACCCTGCACCTTGTGTTTCTAGGTAAGCACCTTAACCATTACACCAACCTCCCAATGAAATTTCATTTATGGAGCCAGTCCCTAGAACTGGAATTGGTATCTCTCACTCTAAGGTCCCCATTGTTGCAGCTCACCAAATCCCCTGCTCCCTCCACTCGATCTTCCAGGGGCCTGTCCAGTGATGATGTGGATCGTGTGGTGCAGTGGCTCTTGAGGACACCGGCGCTCACCAAATTGTTGGATCTAACCCAGAGGGTTTAGAAACCGACCAAACCTATTCTTTCACCGACTATTCCTCCTCCAGTCCGATCTCTGACTTCGGAGCCAGAATGTCCTGAACTGATTGTAGTGGAACTGTCAGAAATGAGCCCTATCACAGGATTTTCGGGTCTGACTATTGCTCTAACGTCCTCTGTTCAATCAGAACTAGAGGAGTCTAGGAGCCAATGCTCTCCAGTCGGGTCCGGGGAGGGGAGTCTGATCGGACATTTGTAGGATCCTGACTTGCCTCTCGGGGCGTTGGCTCGGGTGAGCTTGGCTCCTGCCTCGGAGCCAACCTCCTTGGTTCCAGGGAGTTTCCTCGGACCAGGCGGGGGGCTTTCGAGGTGATAGTGCTGTCAGGACATTCTTCCCCCAAAGGCACTGGTGTCTGTCTCGGTACCACTGCATCCACAGAGACGTGGAGACCCTAGGCCTCAAGATGCCCCATTGTGTGACCCCCTTTCTTCTGAAGCCTTTCTAGAACACACTTCTGAAGACGTCCCTCAGAAGAGGCGATGTAAGAGGAAGCATTTAGTCTCCCCAGAGAAGTCCATCACATTGGATACAGACCTTGATTCGGAAGGGACCCCACAGTCGCCCTCTGAGGAAGTGTCCTTCGCAGACATCCTGGAAATACTAAAACAGAGAGGCAGCTGGAAGCCCATCACACCTTCTGAGGAGTCTGTATACCTGAAGGCTTTTGGGTCTCATCCTTCCACCACTTGGGTGTCTCCATCTTTCGACGAGCTGATGGACTTAGTTTGTCGAAAGGCATGGGAGTCTCCAGACTCAGTGGAACCTGTTCCTTGGAGGCCAGACAAATTCATCATATCACCCACAGATAAAAATTTTCTATTCAAAGGAGTCACAGTAGATGCTATGGTGGTGGCGGAAGGCACCAAAAAGGAACTTTCAGAGATGTCCTCTTCTGTCCATCTGCCAAACAAAGAGCCTCGTACAATGGACAGATGTGGAAAGCACATCTTTTCCTCAGCGACTTTTGCGCTTAAATCGCTGAATTATTTGACTCACTGTACTAGGCTTCAGAGAGATCTCCAGACAGAGCTAGTAAATGCTCTCCAAGGTTCAGTAGCTGAAGGGGTATCAGAGAAGGTTTCCTCTCAACTCTCCACCTTAAACTCCCATCATCAACTCCTGCATGAGGCTCATTTCTTATGCAGCGGATGGAGAAAGCAGGGCAGTGGGTTCAGGAATTTCCCTAAGGAGGCATTCCTGGATGCGCTTATCTGACTTTGCAGAGCCCATTAAATCTTCCTTTGAGAATGCCCCTTTTGATGGCTCGTCTTTGTTCGGGCCAAAAGTCCAAGGACACACTAACCAGGTGTGAACAAGACAAAGACGCTCTCTGCCATAGGAGTCTGTTTTTACCTACCTACCAGACCTTATCCAAAGGGTCAGAAAGGGGGAAAAATGTGGTTTTGAAAATCCCAGAGAGTTTTCCACGATGTGGTGATTTTTCCCCCACGGGCATAGCGGGAAGTGCTAATGGAAGATGCTGACCATGCGGCAGAGGGGGTCTGCAAAACCAGGGCGATAGGGGATCTTTCCTTGGTAAACCCTTTCAGCACTCCTGAAAGGAGGCCCACCTGTCTATCTCTGGAGGCAGCCGGGGCCACTTATCTTTGTACCCAAAAGCCTGGCTAATAGTAACAAAAGACAAATGGGTACAAAGCATCATATCTAGAGGTTACTCTGTACCCTTTTACTTCCCCATCCCAAATGCAAAAAACATCCCAGACATTCCACCCAGTCAAAGGGAACAGGCAACTCTAGAAATACAAAAGTTGCTAGACAAGAGTCACACAAACAGTACCCGCAGACCAAATAGGATCTGGAACTTACTCAAGGTTCTTTTTAGTTCCAAAGAAAACAGGGGACTGGAGACCCATCCTGGATATCAGCAAATTAAAACAAATGAGTAAGAAAGTCAAAGTTCCTGATGGTAATACTGCAGTCAATCCTCCCTTTTCTGGGGCAAGACAATTGGATGTGCTCTGTAGACCTCCAGAATGCGTACTACCACATAAAAATGGACAGAAGATCCAGGAGTCATTTGGGCTTTCAGCTGGGAGCTGATCACTACCAGTTCCGAGCTCTGCCTTTTGGCCTCACAACAGCCCCCAGAGTGTTCAGAAAGTGTATGGCAGTAGTAGCGGCTCACTTGAGACGCCTGGGAATCCGAGTGTTTCCATACCTAGACGACTGGCTTCTAACCGACACCATCGAGCATCTACTATCTAAAGTGAGAGACACCACCTTGCATCTCTGCTCTCACCTATGAATCATAATAGACTATGAAAAATCTGCCTTGTTGCCATCTCAGCGTACAGTTTTTATAGGAGCAGATCTAGATACAAAAAAATGATGGCAAAATTTCTCTCCGAAAGGGTTCAAGTCCTACGATGTCAGGTCCTAGACCTTCTTTCCAAGAAAAAAGTACAAGCAAGAACAGTTCTGAAAGTCTTGGGAACCATGGCAGCAGCAATAACTCTAATTCCATTAGCACGTCTGCCCATGAGAATTCTACAGTGGCTACTGTTCACTCAGTGGACCATGCAGGAGCTACTCATGTCCCACCAACTTTTGATAATGGAATCTTGCAAGAAAGACCTTCATTGATAGCTTTACTCCACTCATATCACATTAGGTCGACCCTTTGTTGTTCCCCAACCATCAGCCACAGTGACTACGGATGCTTCCCAGATAGGGTGGGGGGGTGGGACATTATCTGGGAAGGACAGTCCAAGGCACTTGGCAGAACCACAAGGGCCATTTGCCTATCAATGTCCTAGAGATGAGAGCAGTTCTTTTAGCATTGCAGGCATTCCAGGACACTCTTCCACAAGGAACTATTGCAGTACAGACAGACATGTCATTTGTGTCGTACATAAACAGGAGGAACCAGATCTTTACTTCCTTTGTCAGGAGGCCCTGAGAGTATGGCAGTGGGTGACCACCTCCAAACACTTTCTGATAGCAATGCACATCCCAGGGATATCCAGTGTGATAACAGACAAATTCAGCAGAGCTATTTTAATGCCTCATGAGTGGTTCCTAAAACAAGAAGTGGTGGAGAAGAGTTTCTGCAAATGGGGCCAGCCTTGCTGCAACCTTTTTGCCACATCCATAAACACCAAATGCAGCAACTACTTTGCCCTGATTCCCCTTCTGGGGGAGTCACCAAAGAATGCAATTGTCCACGATTGGCCCTTGGATCTCCTTTATGCCTTTCCTACCTTTCCATTGATGCCCAAAGTCCTTCAGAAAGCCAATCACTTGGTAAGGAACTTGGTACTAGTCACCCCCATACTGGCCTCATCAAATCTGGTTCCTCTTCCTGTGGCCTGATCTCAAGGAGGAGATGTGGATTCTGGATCTCCTGACTCATGCATCAGGGATGCTCCACCCCTCCCTTCAAACCCTCAATTTGACAGCTTAGCTGCTTTGATTCCAACCATAGCCAGGCTCCCTGACCTTTTTCCGTCAGTAAAACATATCCTGATCTCGTCTCACAAGGCTTTGACAAGAAAGTTATATAGAAGCAAATGGAAAATATTTTCTTCATGGCCCTTGAATAATCACATTGATCCCTTCTCTGCCCCAATAGTTTCCATTCTTGAATTCCTAGCAAAGCTGTTTTATGACTGGGCAACTGCAGCTATTTGAGTTCAGTTAGAAGCCATGTCTTATTTCTATTTAGGTGAATCAGGCCCCAGTGTGATGTCCTATAGACTTTGCAAAGTCTTTCCCAAAGGTACTCTTTTTATTAAGACCACCTGTTAAGGTCCCTCCACCACCACAGGACTTAAATTTTGTCTTATCCCATTTGATTCTTTCCCCTTTCGTTCCTACATCATCTTGCGATCTTAAGTATTTGACTTGGAAAACGATTCTTTTGATTACTGTTACTTTTGCTAGAAGAGTTTCAGAGCTGTAAGTGTTATCAGTGAAGCCCCCATACATGCTTTACAAACAAACCTATCCTTTCTACCCAAAGTATGCTCAGAATTTAAACTTTATCAATCCATAGAACTTCCAGTTTTTTTCTCCAGTTATAGCAACAAGGCACAAAATTTCCTGTATCAACTGAATGTACATAGACATTTGTTTCTACTTACACAGGACAAAATACTTCAGAAAATCCGACCAATTATTTGTATTCTTTTCAGACTCAAAAAAGGTGCTCTTGTGTCTAAAGTCACACTTTCGAAATGGCTATCAGATTGTATTACCTTTGCTTACCCATCTCAAAACAAAGAACTTTCCCATAAAGAAAAATGTCCTTCTACAAGAGCCATTGCAACCTCTTCTGCCTTTCGGGTGAGATTACCTATTGATATCATTTGTGTTGCAGCAACATGGGCAAGACCTCATACCTTTATCACTCATTACAAAGTTGAGTTGGCCTGCGAGAACAGGGCCTCCTTTGGGTCCACCATTCTGAATAATGTTCTCCCTTGAGCCACCCAAGAAAAATGGTGCTAGGGACGCTGTCCCAATCTGCTAAGAATGAAGGCGAGCTAGGACAACATCACATAAAGAAGTTATGTACTCACCATAACATTCCATGTGTGTTGTCCATCTCGTCTTCATTCTTGCATCCCACCCTCCTTCCCCCAGCCCTTAGCTCCTGGAACAACAAGCTGATGCAATTGGCTGTTAATGTTCTCTGACCTTCTTGATTGCTGTATTAGGTATTGAGTAACCTTTATTTAGCTATATCTGCAAACAAGATCTGTGGAGATCTCGTGGTGCATGATGGGGTAGGGTTTTAGCCACGAGCTAATGGAAGACCTCAAGCTTTTGTATAAGGCTGAGTCGGAACCGAGGATCAGTTCTGAACCCAACCTGCTAAGAATGAAGGAGAGATGGACAACACACAACATGGTTATGGTGACTACCTAATGTCTTTTTATATTCAATGATTCTTTATTTATTGCTTTCTCTTAATACTTGTTACTACATCAAGCCGAAGGCCTTTATCCAGTCACTCTATGCAAAAGAAGCACATCAGTTTTTCATGTGTCATGATCTTTTGACCAAACATTTCTTCATTTTTTTTTGTGTTACAGTACCTACATTTCTTAAAACTGGGCAAGGAGAAAGAGAGAAGGATAAAACAGGGACACTTGTTTACCTTGGTTATCACCATTACACTTGAAAATAACCGGGAAAACTTTACTTCATAGCTTGCAGATTGTATCATGCATTATAAAAATACTAGTGTTAAGCACTCAGTTTTGTTTTCCATACAGTTAACTCTCTTCCCTCTCTTCTGTTTCCTAAGTGGTGTTCTAAACATAATCGCATATAGAAGGGCATAGGCTTTATAGTCCCATACAAATTTAACAGAGTAAAAAAAAGTTAATAATTTCCAGGTTTTCTTGTTCTGTCGTGTTTCACAAATATAATTAATGTTCTGTAATCCAACATTTACCCATTTCAGATTTGCTGGTTTTATTCCTGTTTATCTCCATCTCCCAAATCCAGTTTCAGCTTCATTTCCAATATACTCTCATTTTTGCTAGTCAACTCTTATGCTTTTTTCTGTCTGTCAAGTACTTTCTGTTGAAAGATCGGAAAAGGTTTCACTGACATAGTCTCTTTGTGGTCTTTATTACCGGAACAAGAGGCAGAATCTCCTGTTTCACAGCTCACTTTTTGTTGGGCAAACTTTTATATTTCCTCCTCAGCATATTCTGCATAAAAAAATGCTTTTGTCGCTCTGGGAAAGAATATTCTGAAGGTAGCTGAGTACAGCATTTTGAATCTCACGTCTGCTTCTTGACATTCCCTGATTAGTGGAATAAATTTACTCCTCCTGCCTAGTGTACAGTGAATAATCATTTTCCACAGATACTATGTCTCCCACTTTTATTACTTTGTCAGAGTTGACTCCTCCTGATGGTAGGATTACATCTTTACTATTAAAGGTCTAGGTTGATTTCTCATGGCCAGGTTTGGAGCATACAAACAATGTGCCCTTTAAATTAGCAACTCCTGCTGTGAAATACCAGTGTAGTTGCTTATTTTTGCTTTCATAAAATGAATAGTCTGAACCTTCCAGCTTCTTTGGTACGGCAGAATATTTCAGGTTTTCCCTACATGATCTGCCCTCTTCAGTCGTTTTTTGAGACATCTGCTCTTGAGCAGTCTCGTATTCAGCCAGCCTTTTCTTCATTTTGACCTCTGATTTTTGCAGTTTTTATCACCTCATCAGAATATCTCTTTAAAGCTTCTTCTATTTTTCCAGCCTTTTGTTATTTCTGTTGATATACTCCATCAGTGTTTTGTTTATTTTAATCACCAGTGCGTACATTTGACTTATTTTTTCCTCGGGGGTACTGGAAGTCATGCCTTGAATCAAAGCTGGGGCTTGCACTGGTTTTTGCTGAACAGTTAGAGAATTTTTCCTACTCAGTGTTTTTTTTTTTTCTTATCTTTTGTGATGTATTTTCTTTCAGGTTCTCTGAATTTCTTTTTTGTTGGCATTCAGGCAGTGCACTTACTAGCCAGTTGTTGAAATTCACCCAAAAATATAAGCTTACTAGATCCCTCTTCTGAGTTACTGTTTTCACCCTGGGAGAGCTGAAGTTAAGCTGTTACTCTGTGTGCACCCATCTTGGAAGTCTATTTTCTGCAACTTTATGAATATAATCTGCATGGTTATTTTTATCCAAGGATATGCATTCAAAGTCTCACTTTCTCCTTATTCATTGAACTCCCCTCCCTTTGCTTCGTCATCATCCCTTTCCACTTTGAGTTATGACCATCTGCTTGTGTTCCATATAAGATCCTTAACTGCATAGCTCTAAAATATATCTTCAAATCAGATAATCCTAAACCAACTTGGTCTGTTGGGAGGATCAAATATCCCTCTTAACTCTTACCTTCTTCCTCTTCCAGATATCTTCCGTCAAGTCCCTATTAGTTATTGTCCACAACTTCTCCTCTCATTGATAAAAAGTATGACTGATATGTATGTTAAACTAAAGGGACTAAAATGTTTTCACAGCTTGTATCTTACTATTCATGTCTGTAAATAAGAGCTTCCTGTTTCTCACTGTTTGTATTATCTTTTGTTTAGTCTCTTCGTACATATTCTTAGTCAATCAACAGTGCCTTACTTGCGTTCATGTAGTAGTGCCTTACTGCCCTCTTTCTAGATTCTCTGAGCTTCACACCCCTCCATCTGTATATTTGTGGTGTGAAAGATCAGTCAGCTGCCAGAGCAAGCTAGGTCTTCACATGCACAGACTGCAGCTCTGTTACTTCTTGCCCCACTGGAAGAGAAGTATCTCTGGGAAGACTATCTTTCTCTGGCAGATTTGCTCACTGGAGCTCAGATGAGAAACCCTTTGGGTTATTTTATTCCTTTCTCTGTTTTTTCTGTTACTTCTTGTAATATATACAATTTTTGTGTGTGATTCTTTAAGAATTAAAAAAAGTGCACTGTGCATAGTTGAAGTATTTTATTTCTTGTTAACAGTGCAAGATTATTGCATGTGTGGTAAGCTGAAGACTAGTGTCTCATCTCAGGTTTCTAACCATTTCTAAGTGTTAAGGTGCTTTTGGATGCTTGGCAGACTTTCTGCACTGGGGCCATTATTGTCAAGTTCTGTCTTTGCCCTGTATTGCTATAATTGCAAGTAAATCGTGTTTATTTCCGTTGATTTAACACATTATTTTGAATCTTTTGACAGGAAAACTTGCTTACAGTTTTATCTTCTTTTTTCTGTGTAGCTTTACATAAAGGTGCATTAAGTAATTTAATGATATTTTAAGCATGTTTTTCATTTAAATTGCAATTTTGGTGCCATTTTGTTTTCTGACAGTTTTTGTTGAGTTTAAATTGAATTCCTTACATAAGGCTAATTTATGTGGTTTTGTACATGTGGGACTAAAGTTAGCCTTTTTTTGGGGGGGGGGTGATGATATGTATTGGTGCTTGGTGTGTTATTGAATTACTGGCTGCTTGCTTCAGTGCAGTATTCTTTCTGTTTCCCTGTTTAAGTAGTCTTTACATTGTTATTTTAATGGAGAATGTAAGGGTGTTACCCTTTGTATACTGCGAGTACTGTTATGACAGCAGCTGTTCTTCGTGTTTCACTGTTGCAGTCATTACATTTGGGTTATCCCTGCCAGGGTAGCCCTCAGCCAGCTTGAGTACCAGAGACATAGTATTTCTGCGTCAGTTGCTGTCGCTTGAGGACTGACGTCAGGTCATCAGTAGTATAAAATAAAGGCAGCTGACGCCATTACATCAGTCTTTCTTGCCGTGGAGTCCGAGGCAGAAGCCCGAGTGCTGGTTGGCCACTACCTGAGTTTTTGTCTACCAAATTGAAGTTGAAGTCTTCTAAAGCTAAGTACCTTGTTAGGGATCATTTTTTCTTGCACTAACCGATATCAGAAAAAGTTAATAATTGTCTCGCCTGTGGAAATCAAATACCACACCACCGAGACTTCCACTCTTACTGCCTCACTTGTTTAGGCCCAGACCACGACGTCCCCCATTGTTGCTTCGGTGCTTTGTTCAACGCCAGAACTATCCATCGTCAGGCCCTTACAGTAGCCAGATATTTTTGCTTACAGTCCTTGAATTCCAATATGGCTTCGGTAAGCCATCTGACAGCAGATCTTCCGAAAAAATGTAAAGATAAAGACAGAGACAGATGGCACAGGTCCAAACCTACCAATGACGCTTCCGTTAAGCTAGTCGTCAGTTCTCCGGTACTCATTGAGGTGCTTTCACAGCCCCTGATGCCTGCTTCCATTGATTCGCAGGCCGCTACCGAGACCCTTTGACATCTGGGGTAAGAAGAACTAAAGAAAATGGCATCGGCTGCTTGTTTTATACCCCTGATGACATGACGTCATGGAAGAGGAGACAGCAACCGAAGCCGGACCCAAGATGTTGGAATTCAGGCCGACTGAGGGCAACTTGCCAGCAGATTACCCAAATGTAATGATTGCAACAGTGAATACACTCGAACATCTACATTTATGGTAAGTGTACACAACTGTACTTTCCTTCTGGTCTCTCTGGAACTGCAAAAAATCTCAGGTTTTCCGTACGTGCTCTGTCCTCTAAGTCTTCCATTTTTTGAAACCTCTCCATGAACAGTGTCATACTCAGCCAGGCTTTTCTTCTTTTCGACCTCTGATTTTTTGAAGCTTTATCAGCTCATTTGAATATCTGTTTAAAGCTGGCTCCATTTTTTTCAGCCTTTTGTTATTTGAGTTGATATACTCCTGCTGTATTTAATTTATTTTTATCTGGTCTGAGCACATTTGATTTATTGTTCCTCTAGATTACTGAAAGTCATGTCTTCTACCAGAGCTGGATCTTGAACTGCGTTTGCTGAAAAGCTGCAGGATTCTTACCAGCCAGTGTTTTCTCCTCAACTTTTGTGACTGAATTTCTTTCAGTTTCTCTGAATTTATATTTTGGTGGCATCCAGGCAGTGCACTTAATAGTCAGTAAAATGTTCCCAAAAAGACATTCACTGTCTCTCTTTTCTGAGTTTCTGTTTTCACAGTGGGAGAGCTGAAGTTATGCTGTTACTCCATGTGCAGCCATCTTGGACATCCCTCACAATGCCTGTATTTCTTGCTACCAAAAAATAAAAAAGGGGGGGGGGATGAAAAGGCACCTCTTTACTTTTATAACTTTATCACATACAAGAACTAAAATTAGTTGACTGTAAAATATGCAATTTGTATTTGTGAAGTTTCATAAAAATACTGTTAACGTTGTTTTACAAATAGTTAGCTTTTTTGTTCCCCCTCCCCTCTGAGTTCATCTAGACATGAATGACTTGAAGTGAGGCAAATGCTGTTTAGTCCCTCAAAAGTTGTACAAAGTCAACAAAAGTCCACTCTTTCCACTTATTCTTATACAGCCATATTTCACAAATGCAGTTGATGGTTTGCATTCTCAATTTTATTCAGTAATTTCCATGTTACTGGTCTTCCTCATACTCATGTCCATCTCCCAACTCTAGATTATGATTCAGCTGCACAGTGCTCCTAATTCGTCTGCTCAACTCCTGTGCTTTTCTCTGTCTCTCAAGCATTTTCATTTGGAACAGTGGAAAAGGTTTCACTGTCAAAGTTTCTCCCGAGGCTTTGTTAGAATAATGAGAAGCAGAGTCCTATTTTGTTTGATGGCTCATTTATTGTTGGACAAACTGTTGCATTTCTTCCTTTGCCTGTTCTTTGTCAGAAAATGACTTGGATCCACCAGATAAAATATTCTCAAGACAGCTTGATACAGCATCTTTACCACGTGTCTCTCGACATTTTTTGATTACTCTAATACATTTGTTTCTGTTCTTCCCTGATGCACAGCGAATAATCATTTAACACAGTCTGCTCTCTCCCACGTTTAATACTTTAAACCTTTTGCCACGATAAACTCCTTTATGCTATGTTTGCATCCTTACTAATAAAGGTATGGGCTGCTTTCTCATGACCATATTTGGAGCATACACATGGTGTGTCTTTTCAACAGTTCGTGCTGTGGAATACCAGTCCATTTGCTTATTTATGCCATCGTAAAATGAATGCAGTCTATTCCATCTAATTTTACTGGTGCAGCAGATAGTCTCAGAATTTCCCTGTGTGTTCTGTCCTCTAATTCTACAAATTTTGAAACATCTCTTCTTGAGCAGTCTCATACTCAGCTAGCCTTTTCTTCATTTCGACATCTGATTTTTGCAGTTCTATCAGCTCATCTGAGTATCTGTTTTAAAGCTTCATCCATTTTTCCAGCTTTTTGTTGTTTGTGTTAATATGCTCCTTTGGTGTTTCATTTACTGTAATCAACTCTGAGCACGTCTGACTTATTTTGTTTTACTTCTGACTTACTAGAAGCCTTGTCTTGCACCAAAACTGGAGCTTGAAGTGCTTTTTGGTGTACATCTCCAGGATTCTTTGCAGTCAGTGTTTTCTCTCTATCTTTTGTAGTTGTTTTTCTTTAAGGCTGTCTTAGATGTTCATCGTGTTTCACTGTTGCAGTCATAACTGTAGGGTGCTCCTGCCGGCAGGCAGCCCGAGGTCGGCCAGAATCCCAAAGTCTGGGTCCGGCGTCGGCTGTTCAAGCCAGTACCCTGACGTCAGTACGCTCTGGTACATAGCCCTCAGCCGACGCCATCTTCTCCAGTCTTTCTTGCCGTGCGGTGGAAAGAAGCTCGCAAGTCGTTGGTTGGAGATTTTCGATCAGCGTTTTTGGTTGTTGTCGGTCCAAAGTTCCTACTTCTCTTCTCAAAGCTAAGTACCCCGTTGGGGAATCTTTTTCTTGTTCCTCCGATGTCAGAAAAAGTTAATAATTGTATTACGTGTGGGAAACAAATACCTCATAAAGATTTCCACTCTTACTGTCTACCTTGCTTAGGCCCTGACCACGACGTTTCTTGTTGTCGGTTCTGTGCCAGGTTTAATTCTCGTACTATCAAACGCAGGTACGACTGGACTCTGAATTACTTTGGCAGACGCTTCAATTATAGAATGTCGTCAGATACTACTGGAATTCAAAAGAAGCGCAAAGACAAGGACAGGCCTCCGAGGTCCAAACAGGACTCGTTGCAGCTGGAGCCAGTGTTCGGTTCGGCTGTCGTCAGTGAGGCGCTTTTGCAGCCCCTGTCGTCCGCCACTTCTGAACCGATGGCCGATACGGACTCCCATGGGGAGCCATCAAGGCCTTCTATTTTATCTGCTGCAGGACCTTCGGACGTCGCTCCCTCGGATGGGTCTGGAACCGCTGTGCAGGTACCGGCTTCTGAGGGGGTATTCAGGCATACTCACATCACTATTTCAAAGGCAAAGACAAAGACTCCTGTTAAGTCCAAAGCTCCTGCTCAAGCTACTTCTGAATCTACTCCCAGGACACAGAAGCAATTGTTAAGGATGGCTGAAGATTTGCTTACTATGATTAGGGGTTCTCACCCCCCCCTGAGAAAAGGCCTCGACAGGATGTTCCTATGGATTCCTCTGACCAGGCTTCTATATCTTCTGTCTCTCCCTCTGATCAGGAATATTCTTTTCCTCCTTATGAGGATTCGGATGCTGAGGACTCCTTGCCCTCTGCCTCTCC
The DNA here is from genome assembly GCF_019279795.1 of Protopterus annectens. NCBI lineage: Eukaryota > Metazoa > Chordata > Ceratodontiformes > Protopteridae > Protopterus > Protopterus annectens. The sequence goes on from NC_056743.1 coordinate 320,100,322, forward strand.
GCCTGAAGATTTTTCTTTTGGGGAAACCTTACATGAGATGAGGGAACATTTTCATTGGGAAGGTCAGGATTATTCTGCTTCCAAGAAGAGGCTTAGAGAATTCCTTCTTCTTCCTCAACACAGGCCTTTGGCTATCCCTCCTGTTCTTGACATTGTGGATGATGCTTTTTCCGAGGCTAATTTGAATCCTGACTCCATGCCTCCTGCTCCCTCTAAGCCTGATTGGTTTTATAGGGTTCCTGAGTCTCATTTGTTCTTGTTTAAGAATCCTTCTGCAGATCCTGAAACTATATCTCAGGGCTCTAAGACTGCTAAAGTTGCTTCTTCTAAGAATCCTATTCCCTCTGAGAAGGATTCTCGTGCCTTAGACAGGTGGGGTAAAAAGGTATATACTTCTGCTACCCTTTCTGTTAGGGCTTTAAATTGCCAGTTTCATATGTTTAAGTATCAGCAATTTCTTTTGTCTGTTTTAAAGCAAAAGCTTGCCTCCCTTCCTGCATGTGCAGAAGATAGGGAACTACAGGATGTATTGCATGCATCTGAACAAACATAGCTTGCATTGTGGTTTTGATGCTTTGGATGCTTCTTGCAGGGCCGCAGCCTCTGGTACTGTTATCAGGAGGCATGCTTGGCATCGTGAACAAAGTTTACCTGAACAGGTTAAGGCTAAATTATTAGATGCCCCTGTTCAGCATGATGTTCTTTTTGGATCTAAGGCTGAGGAGGTTATTAAAAAGATGGAAGAAAAGGCAAAATCTATGCAAACTGTGAAAGATTTCTTGCAAGTTCAGCCTCCTAGATTTTCCAGCAATTGGCCCTCCAAAAATTGGTCCTAATATAATAATAAAATAAAAATAGGTCTGACAGGCCTCAAAGGGGAAGATATAGACGCTCCAGTGGTCGTGGCCAAGCTTAGGCCTCCTACAGATCGAGACAATGGACTGCTTCTTCACCTAGAAGGGGAGAAGACAGATCCCAATCTCAAAGGAAGCAAACTCAATGACTCTCTCGGTTGGGCTACAGGACCTATTTACCTGGATGCCCCTCTCGGAGGAAAACTTTCTCTTTTTTACAGAAATTGGACTCATATTACCCAGGACAAATGGGTTTTGGACGTGATTTTAAAAGGCTACAAATTCCACTTTCATACCTTGCCAAGGGCTTTCGGTTGGCCAGATCTGCCAAAACATCAATGGTCAGAGGCCTTAAATCAAGTGGATGCTCTTCTGGCCATGAGAGCCATAGAGCCTGTTCCACTCTCAGAGATGGGAAAAGGTTTTTATTCAAGACTGTTTCTGGTTCCAAGAAAGCAAAGCTCATGGAGACCTATTCTGGACCTTTCTGTGTTAAACACCAAAATTCAAGATGCTTACTCTGCAGCAGCTGATTCCAATGCTCTCTCAGGACGCCTGGATGGTGACATTGGATCTAAAGGAAGCTTATTTACACATTCCCATCAGGCAGGAACGCAGGAAATTCCTCAGGTTCAAGGCAGGTTCGAGACACTTTCAGTTCTCTGTACTGCCCTTTGGTTTATCTACTGCGCCCAGTGTCTTTACCAAGTGCCTGGCACCAGTAGTGGCTTATTGCAGACTCCAGGGATTCAGATTTACCCCTATTTGGACGACTGCCTTATTCAGGCAGACAGCAAGGATCTTTTACTTCAACATCTGGATTTTGTTCAACGTCTTCTCCTCCTACTGGGATTTTCAGTGAACACAAAAAAGTCACATTTGATCCCTTCTCAACAAATGGTATTTCTGGGAGCCCTCTTAAATACAACCTTACAAAGGGCCTTCCTCACTACAGAAAAACAAATACAGCTGGCTTCAATCTTCAAAACTTTGGCAACTCTACCTCGGCTCACTGCAAGGAAATTCCTGCAGGCACTGGGCTACATGGCTTCCTGCATTCTGTTGATTCCAAATGCAAGGCTTCATATGAGAAAGCTTCAACGGTACCTGAAAAGTGTATGGTCGCAGCATTTCCACGATCTGGACACCCTGATTCCTCTGATCCCCTGCCTCCAGAAGGAGTTCCTTTGGTGGTCCAGGGTGTGTGCGTTAAACGAAGGAAAGCCTTTCCGTCTTCCTCAACCTTCTCAAATCATAACCGCGGACGCCTCGGATTATGCTTGGGGAGCACATTTTCTAGGCAATTGCCAGCAGGGAACCTGGACAAAGGATCATCTTCACTGGCACATCAATCTGAAGGAAATGTTGGCAGTTCAAAATGCTCTTCTAGCCTTCAAGAACCTTTTGCATCCAGGACCTCTTTTGATTTGCACAGACAACACCACAGTCATGTGGTACATAAACAAGCAGGGGGGTTCTCATTCTGCCCCTTTGCAGACTAGCTATGGCTTTATGGGACACAGCTCTAAATCTGAATCTACATCTCCAGGCCCAATTCATACCAGGAGAACAGAATCTCTTAGCGGACAGCCTGAGCAGGAACATTTTAGATCCTCACGAATGGATGCTGGACACCAACTTATTCAACAGGATTACTGCAGTTTGGGGATGCCCCCAGATAGATCTGTTTGCATCCCATCTCAATCATCAGCTGCCTCTCTTTTGCACCAGGTCATTCCACAAAACAGCTTGGAAAGTGGATGCCCTGTCCTTCAGCTGGAGAAACCTTTCGGGATATGCCTTCCCTCCTCTTCCTCTTCTTCCTCGAATTTTACTAAAGATAAAACAGGACAAGCCCAAGTTCCTCATCTTGATTGCTCCAAATTGGCCTCAACAGTTTTGGTATCCAACTTTAAAGCACCTGTTCTTGGAGCCTCCTTGGATTCTCCCTCTGAACCCTTCTCTTCTGTCCCAGCATCAGGGTCAGTTGCTACATTCCAATCTCAAGACCCTTTGTCTGGCAGCTTGGCTCTTCAAAGGAATTTAATCTCGTCTAGCCTTCCCAAACCAGTTTTGGATGTTCTTTTGGAAGCTAGACGACCTAGCACTAGGAAATCCTATGCCTCTAAATGGAAGAGATTTTGTATTTGTATGCAGGACCGAGGCTTGGACCCTCTGGTACCTGATCTCTCTTCTATTTTGCTTTACCTTTCAGATCTTTTGTCTAATGGACTTTCCTTTTCTTCCATTAAGATTCATGCTTCTGCTATTTCTGCTCATTTCAATACTGATCCCCCTGTTTTTTCTCATCCTTTGGTGAGACAATTCTTGAGAGGGGCTAAGAATTTAAGGCCTCCCAGAACCCCTCCTGTTCCTGCTTGGGATCTTAATTATGTTTTGGAAAAACTTACTTTGCCTCCTTTTGAGCCCGCTGCATCTTCAGATATTAAGTTTTTATCTTGGAAGACAGTTCTTTTGTTAGCTTTGACTTCTGCCAGAAGGGTCTCAGAGTTGCAAGCTCTCATGGCTGTGGAACCATACCTTATTTTCCACCAGGACAGAGTATCCTTGAGGACCAATCCTACTTTCATGCCTAAGGTGATTTCGAAAGTGGCTTTGAATCAAACAATTCACCTTCCTACCTTCTTTTCTAATACTCAGAATAAAGGGGAAAGGATTTTGCATTCCTTGGACGTGCACAGACAGTTACGATTTTATTTGGACAAGACTAAAGAGTTCAGAAAATGTAACCAATTGTTTGTTTCTTTTGCCTCCAGTTCTCTTGGAAAGGCTATTTCCAAACAAACTATTTCCAAATGGATTTCTTATGGAATAAGATTTTCATAGGTTCATACTAGGCTATCTGCCCGAGGGCATTTATAAGCCTAGCCCATAGTTTTGTGGCTTACGCCACTCCTTTAGTTTGGAGAAACTATGCCCATTATTTTGCTGTGCCTCTGACGAGCAGTGACACTGAGGTAACCCCTGGGGTGCATCTGCGATCCCCCATCCATTGGTCAAGATTCCTCTTGAACAAGGCCAGCGAGGTGCTCTGCCTCACATAAACTGGGATTTTGTTCCACAGCATAGGGAGTCTTTGGGTGATGAATCTATCCCTCCAGCATGTCCTATTAATAACTGTGTCGAGGTTTAAGTCTCCCGCCCTTGTGGCTCTGAGGGATCTAGATTTTTTGAGATGAAGCATGTTCATCAAATCTGGGTTTGACATGGCCTTGTATGTCAGGCATAGGTCACCTCTGAGCAAGCGGTAAGCAACTGAATATAACTGGAGTTCTTTCAGTCGGGCAGCATAAGACAGATTTTTGAGACCCTTTATCCTTTTGGTGAGGAACTTTTGTGGCCTCTCCAGCTGCTGCAAGTGTCGGGTCAGATGCATTCCAAATGGGGCATTGTACTCGATCATTGGTCTGATGAGTGATGAGTATAGGGAGACTATGACTTCCCTTGATCTAGATGTGAATCCCTTCATGATAAGGTGGGCAATGTAGAAGGTCTTCCTAACTACTTTAGCAATATGGGTGTCGAATGAAAGGCTACTGTCCACCTGGGTTCCCAGGTCCCTGATAACTTCTTCTGTGATCAGGGGATTGCCTCCTATATGGTAGCTAGGGGTAACCTTATTTTTCCTGAAGGGTATGACTATGCATTTCTTGGCATTTAACTTTAGGCCATGGCTCTGGCACCAGTTATCCGTTTCTGTGAGACCCTTCTGAAGGATATCTGTGTCGGATGTGTTTTCAACTACGGCGCCCAGTTTGCAGTCATCTGCAAACTTTGTCAGCCATAACCCTCCTGTGTTTGCTTGTACTTCAGAAAAGTAGATGCCAAACAAGAGTGGGCCCAGGACTGAGCCCTGTGGGACACCACTTATGATGGGCTTTGAGTCTGACATGGCGCCAGCAACTCTGACCCTGTGGGTTCTGTCACTCAGCCAGTTTGCAACCCATCTTGTAATGTATGGGTTTACATTTAAGTTGATGAGTTTATCAATGATGCCCGAGAGGGGTATTGTATCGAAAGCCTTCGCCAGGTCTAGGTAGGCTGTATGGACTGCCTTTCCTTCGTCAATGGCCTTTGTGACTGTTTCGAAAAAGTCAACCAAGTTTAAGAGGCATGATCTGCCTTTGACAAAGCCAAACTGGGTTGGATCCAAAGTCTGCAAGTTCCCTATGTCTTTATTTATGAGATCCATTATGATCCTCTCCATGGCTTTGCAGATAAGGCTTGTCAGGCTAATGGGACGGTAATTTCCAGGGTCGGTGGAGGCACCGCCTTTGTGGAGTGGGACCATAGTCGCTGTGCACCACTCCCTGGGTACGTATCCGGAGGTGAGACTAAGATTAAACAGCTGTCCTAACTGTGGGTTTAATTCCTCGTTGAGTTCATGGAGCACACAGCCGGGGACACCATCAGGTCCCATGGATGCTGTGTTCTTTGCCTTGGAGAGAGCAGTTCTCACCTGGGCGTTAGAGATATTTGGGGGGCTACAATAATTTGGTATAGATATCTCTCCTTTGGGGGGGGGGGGAGAAGTTTGCACTGAACCTGTCAGCCAGTATGTTGGCAATGTCTGTAGGATCAGTAATCTTCACATCATTTTGAACTAATTCTGAGCATATCTGGGAGTTTCCTCCTAGGTTTCTGACATAGCTGAAGAATGCCTTATGGTTGTCTTTAGAGTCCTTAGCTATTTTTTTCTCAAAATTAGCTTTGGATGATTTTATGAGAGCTCTTAGCTTTTTACTTATAGTGATCAGCGGTGTCTTACCTTTTAAGGATTTTGCTCTATCTTGTAGTAGCTTTCTCCTTTTGTTGTAGAGTTTGTTTATGGCTGGGGTCCACCAGACTAGACGCTTGCCTTTGGTACAAAGAGTCTTTGTTTTGCTTGGGATTGCCTGATCCATGCAGCCCTGCAGGTGCTGGTAGAATGGATTTGTAAGTGATTCAGCGGTTTGAGTAATGTTTACCGCCGGCTCAGGGGCCTTAAAGGAGACCACACTAGTCTTTAGAAGTGTGAAGTCGGCTTTCGAGAAGTTCTTTACTGTGGTCTTTTTTATTTCGGGTGGGGGTGGGATGAGGACCTCCAGCGAGATTAATTTGTGATCTGATCTCACCAGTGAGGGGTATACTTCCGGCATTGAACATTGTGCTCCCATGTTCATGATGATGAGATCAAGTATGTTTTCTCCTCTTGTGGGGATGGTGACTAGTTGTTCCATGGCATTTGAGTTTATAAATTCCAGGAACTTTTGGGCTAGAGTGTTTGGGCTTGAGTAGTGTTCCCAGTCTATATTAGGGTAGTTGAAGTCACCTAGTATGATGGTGTTCAGAGATACATTTATCCCCTCCAGTGTTTTCAGGAAGGCCATGTGGGGTTCCTGAGTTTGCGAGGGTGGCCTGTAACATGCTACAAATTGCAGAGCAGTCTTGCCTATGGTTAATTGCACCTGGATGGTTTCCGATGCATCGTGCGTTGCCACCAATCTAGAGGTATGGGTGTCCTTGATGAATATGGATACCCCTCCTCCTTTCTTGGTATTGTCCGGGTTTTGGGGCTGGAACGCATGATATGAGGTATAACCTGATAGTGTTGGGGTGCTCTCAGGAGCCTTGAACCAGGTTTCTGTCACAGCACAGACATCAATGTTCTCCATACTGAGAAGGGCCTCGGGTGCGTGCATCTTGAGGTTGAGACTTCTGGCATTGAGCAGCATTACCCTTAGTTTTTTTTCTTTGTTGTGTTCTAGAGTGGTAGGTTTAGAATTTGAGCCTTGCCTAAAAAAGGCAGTATGGGGGTGGCAAGAGCCTTTGCCAAAATCCGGAATCCCAGGGGTGACGAGTGCAAGCCATCCCTTGCAAAGCAGCGTGGCTTGTCCAGCATGTCATCCCAGGCAGACAGACATTGGATCCCCTTTGAATGACACCAGAGTTTAAGCCAATTGTTAAAGCTGATCATCTTATCTCTGTATTGTGGCATCATTCTTGGTGAAGGTAGGATACTGCTCAAGGTCAGTGTCATACCTGCTTGGGCTACATAATCAGAGAGCTCCTCTATGTCTCTTTTCATGTAGTCCAAGGAGGTACGTCTCAGGTCGTTAACACCAGCGTGGACATTGATTGAGTTTTGTTACACTCATCATGGGAAACAATTTCCAGGTACTGTGAGAAGTCATTCTACTAGAGCAGCTGCTACTTCTACAGCTTTTCTCAGGGGAGTTCCTACCAAGGATATCTTGGAAGCTGCCACTTGGAGTTCTGTGCATACTTTTTCCAAGCACTACAATCTCCCTTTATATTCTAAGACCAGGGCAGGCTTTGCCTCTGCTGTTTTGCAGGGTCTTCTTGCTGCCCCTTCTTCTGTCTAAACCTCCCCCCTTTTTTCACTGCTTTGGGATTCCACCCTACAGTTATGACTGCAACAGTGAAACACGATGAACATAGTACAGTTGTGTACACCTACCATAAATGTAGATGTTCGAGTGTCTTCATTGTTGCAGTCGGTGTTTCCCTCCCTCCTATCCCCTCTTTTTCCCTTTTTTGTGGTGTATTTGTGTTTCCTAGTGGGATTCATTTATGATTCACTAGGGACTACTGACATCTAGGGCAAGATAGGCTGGAGAAGATGGCGTCGGCTGAGGGCTATGTACCAGAGCGTACTGACGTCAGGGTACTGGCTTGAACAGCCGACGCCGGACCCAGACTTTGGGATTCTGGCCGACCTCGGGCTGCCTGCCGGCAGGAGCACCCTACAGTTATGACTGCAACAGTGAAGACACTCGAACATCTACATTTATGGTAGGTGTACACAACTGTACTTTTCTTCTTCATGCAGGTGTCCAGACAGTGTACTTATTAGCTAGTAACTGAATTTTACTCAGTCTCACAGTACCTTTGGCTACCTTTTCTCAGTTTCTGTTTTAACACTGAGAGAGCTGAAGCTGGGATGTTGATCATTGTGCAGCCATCCTGGAAGTCTTGTGTACAATTTAATGACAGGATACTTCCCATTAATGAGCAGTACTGCAACAGTGATCTATTTGAGCATCTGCTGTTATGTTAAGCGTGTATGTAACTGTACTTTCTTCATCACTTTCTTCCCCCTCAACTTCAAAGCTTCCACAGGAATAATGTCTGTTGCAAGAAGCTTCCCTGTTGATTGTTTATACATCACTATTTTTATCTTGATTCTTCCTGTCTTAGCTGTTGAGTCTCATCTTCCATAAATATTTCAATTTGTGCCTTTCTGTGGTTTCCATATTCCTCTTTTTTTATATATAAATTTTCATGAAATTCCAAAATATCTGTAGTAAATCGGATCTGTGGTTATTTGTGTTATCATAGACTCCATATGTTTGGAGACAGAATTTCTACTTTCTGTTGCCTGAGTTGTGCTGAAAGTTTTTGTGCTGTAGAGTGATCGAAAAAAATTGCTTAACAACATTTCTAAACTCATGCTTATTATTCATATACTCCATTATTTTCCCTTTAGCTCTTTGGAGTTGCTCTTCCTCTTTTTCTGTGATATGTTCCCAAGTCTGCAATGCGGTAATTAAGTCCTATTACTCTTCCCATATTTTTTTCTGTCATTTCTACCTTCTTTTTAAACACCATATGTTAAGTTGTCAATCTCGCCTTCATTCTTGCTGGATGGGTTCGGCTCCGACTCGGCAAATACTAAAGCTCAAGAGCTAATTCCACCGGCTCGAGGCTCCCCTATATCCCACAATGCTAAGCGGTAACTACTCAGATCTCATTTGCCGCTTAGCTGACGAGGTGCTTCTGCTACCGGCTCTGGCAGGTTAGTAGGTTTTCTAGTTTAGAAACTTCTATTTCAACCCCTATTTTTTTCCTTCTACCATAGTTTTATTTATAGTATTTCATTAGTTTAAATCGGGTCCCCCTCTAGTGTCTGAAATCCCTTTTTATTCCCTTCTTAACTTTTAGGCCTTTGGCCCTCTCCCTCTCCTTCCCCTAGTCCTTCAGTGTGACTGGATTTTTATTTTGCTTAAGGGTGTTTGTGTGTGTTGTGCTTGTGTTTTTACACTGAGTTAGGATGTCTAAAGACTCCAAGGTCTCAGGCTTCAAGAAGTGTGATTCATGCTGTCAGAAAATGTCTCTGACAGACGGTCACACTTCTTGTGTATATTGCCTGGGACCTTTGCACCTGCAGGACTCATGTGCTGTATGCCATGCATTCAGCCCTAGAGTCCTGCAGGAACGCAAAAATAAATTGATATTACGTGGCTTGTTAAAGCCTGAAGGCCCCCCGACCCAGTCTGTGTCGGGGAAGCCTTCTAAGACTTCCAGACAGTCGGCTCCAGTTTCTGAGCCGTCCCCTGGAAGCATTAGATCGGCTTCGACATCGACTCCGGCTGGAGCCGATGTTTCCAAATCTTATACTATCACCTCAGCTCCGGCTGGAGCCGAGGTTGACAAGACTCAGTCAACTCCGATAGCCTTATGGAGCCACCTGCTAAGAAGAGGTCTAGGTCCCCTTCCATCGGCTCCATCCATTCGGCGCCGGGATCTCCTCTTCTATCAGAACGGAGCCATAGGTCTCATTCCTCTCAGTCCTCCAGGCTGTCCGACCATGATTTACAAAGGGTGGTGAGTAGACTTCTCAAGTCTGAGGCACTGGCCCAAATGCTGCATAGCCCTACTCAACAGTCAGCGGCTATTTCCATCCCTGATTTTATTCCTCCTCCGACTCCTTTGAGTTCGGAGCCGGGGCTGTCGGTGCTTCGGAGCTGATACCTTCCCTTTCAGCTCCGTCGTCTGCTTTGATTTCCTCATTGGAGGGATCTCTGCGCCGGGCTTCCCTTGTCGGCTCCGAGGGGTTGAGTGGCATCGAACCCTTGTCCAACCCCGTTCTCCCTCTCGGAGCGTTGGCGCTGGTGAGTTCGGCTCCAACATCGGCCTCGGAGCCGTCCCTGTCAGTGCCGGGGGGGAGTCCTTGTCTCCTCGGAGCGGGGACCTCCGGCCTTGCCTGATAGGGGCGCCTTCGAGGTCATGCGGAGCGTGCTAGACCCAGTGTCTACCCCACAGTCGGCTCCGTCAGCTCCTCCCTCTTCAGTGCCTGCGGTGATTTCTACCCATCCCCTTGTATCAGACCGCAGAGAGCCAGCTCCTCAGGTTTCCCCACTGGGAATTTCTTCCTCTTCCGAGGCCTCTCCTGATCCGGTAGGAGAACCCCCTCGGAAGAGACAGTGCAAGAGGAAGCACATTGACTCCCCTGAGTCTATCACCTCTTACACTGACTTGGAGGAATCTGAAGGTTCCCCTCGGTCCCTCTCTGAGGATGTCTCCTTTGCTGACATCCTTGAAATCCTGAAACAGACTGGGAACTGGCCCTCCCTTAACCCTTCAGGGGACGAGTCAGTTTACCTTGAGGCGTTTGGCTCTTGCCCTTCCACCTCCTGGGTGTCCCCTCCCTTTGACCCCCTTATGGAAGTGGTGGCAAGGAAGGCTTGGACAGCCCCTGATTCAGTGGAACCTACCCCAAGGAGGCCGTCAAAATGTATTACTGCCCCTAAGGAGAAAGAGTTTCTATCAAAAGGTGTCTCTGTTGATGCCATGGTGGTGGCCGCAGCCACTAAGAAGGAGTTAGCCGATTCTTCGGTACCTGTCCATCCTCCTAATAAGGAGTCTAGGACCATGGACAGGTACGGTAAGCGGATGTTTTCGTCAGCGACCTTCTCAATGCGATCGCTGAACTACTTGTGTCACTTTACCCGTCTCCAGAGAGATTTGCTCAAAGATATGGGTGAGGCAATACAGGATCCAACAGCTGAGGGGTTCCAAGACAAAATGAACTCCCAGTTGGCAACCCTGAATTCGATTGTTAACTCCTCCATGCGGCTGATCTCATATGCTGCTGATGGGGCGAGTAGGGCCGCAGGCACAGGTGTAGCTTTACGACGTCACGCCTGGATGCAGCTGTGCAATTTTGCGGACCCTTTCAAGGCGTCCTTCACCAATTCCCCCTTTGGCTCAACATTGTTTGGTCCTCAGGTGAAGGATACATTGACTAGGTGCGAGGTGGAAGGTAAGACTCTCTCTGCCATGGGAGTCCGTTTTTCTACCCCTTCTAGACCTTATCCAAAAGGTCAGGGTAGAGGAAAAATGTGGTTCCGCAAGCCCCAGGGGAGTCTCATCTGACGCACAAGGTCGAGTCCCCTCTAGAGGCAGAGGGGGGAATAACTATAGACGCCACCCTAGAGGCAGAGGAGGTCCGCAAAACCAGGGTAGCAGAGAAACTTTCTCTGATAAACCCTTTCAGCATCCCTGAGGAGCTGCCTGGCTGTCCACCTTCGGAGGCAGTCGGGGGAAGATTATCACTGTACCCAAAAGCCTGACTTTCCGTCACCCAAGACAAATGGGTACAGTCAGTCATATCCGAGGGTTACAAAATTCCCTTTATTCACACCCCTTCCCAACCCAAAGGATCCCTTCCAGACGTTCCACCCAGTCTGAGGGAACAAGCAGCACTAGAAATGTCAAAGCTGCTATCAAAAAGAGCTATCCAATCAGTTCCAGCAGACCAGCAAGGATCCGGAATCTACTCCAAATTCTTTTTGGTACCAAAAAAAAACAGGGGACTGGAGACCTATACTGGATCTCAGCAAGTTAAACAATTATATCAAAAAAACAAAATTCCGGATGGTCACGCTACAGTCCATTCTACCCTTCTTGGGTCAGGACAATTGGATGTGCTCGATGGACTTTCATGATGCGTACTACCATATCAAAATGCACAGACGCTCCAGGAGGTTTCTCCGCTTCAGGCTGGGAGCCAGTCGCTACCAGTTCAGAGCCCTGCCCTTTGGTCTCACTACAGCCCCCCGAGTGTTTACCAAATGCATGGCAGTGGTCGCGGCTCACTTGAGACGTCAAGGATTCCAGGTGTTTCCATATTTAGACTGGCTCCTTACCGCCACCACCAGACATCAACTGCTTCTAGACAGAGACTTCACCATCCAACCTTGCCAAGCTCTAGGCATTTCAATAAATTTCGAAAAATCTGCCGTGTCAGTCTATTACCTTTATAGGCGCCACCTTAGACGCACTCAATCTTTCCGCCAAACTTACAGAGCAAAGAGTGTTAGATATCCGCAAACAAGTTTACCTTCTATTACAATGCAACAAGGTCAAAGCCAGGGTAGTCTTGAAGGTATTAGGACTCATGGCAGCTACTATCACCCTTCTCCCCTTAGCTCGTTTCCACATGAGGATCCTCCAACAGATGCTGTTTACTCAATGGTCCTTCCAACAGCTCCCGATGTCTCACATCATATTAATAACTCAATCATGCAAGAATCACCTGTTTTGGTGGATCACATCACCTCAAGTTCTCCAAGGCAGACCTTTCATTCCTCCCCCCCCCAGTCGCCGCGGTGACAACGGACGCCTCCCTGATTGGGTGGGGCATTATCAGGGCAGGGCAGTCCAGGGCACATGGCAACCTTTCTTGTGCCACTTGCACATAAATGTCTTAGAGATGAGAGCAGTGCTTTTAGCGTTGCAAGCCCTTCAGGACTCTCTTCCCATAGGGACTATTGCAATTCAGACGGACAACATGTCCGTAGTGTGGTACATCAACAAACAGGGCGGAACCAGATCCTACCCCTTATGTCGAGAGGCACTCAGACTTTGGCAGTGGGCGATTTCTTCTCAGCGTTTTCTGATAGCAACGCACATTCCCAGGAAGTCCAACGTGATTGCGGACAAGTTGAGCAGGGCCATTCTGATGCCCCACGAGTGGTCTCTGAAGAAATCAGTGCTGGAAGAAGTCTTCCAAAGATGGGGCCAGCCTTGCTGCGATCTTTTTGCTACTCCCCAAAACAGCAAGTGTCACGACTTCTTCACTCTCTTCCCGTTACCAGGCCATCCCACCAGAGACGCTCTAGTCCACGATTGGCCCCGGGACTTCTGTATGCTTTTCCCCCTTTTCCACTGATATCTCAATTAATTCAGAAAGCTATCGCCTTGAGAGTTACAATGATTCTCATTGCCCCTTACTGGCCTCGACAGATATGGTTTCCGTTCCTCCATCATTACCTGTTGGAGCAGCCTTGGCATCTGGACCCGGTGCCAGATCTGTTGACCCACCAGTCGGGCCAGCTGCACCACTCCCTTCATTCTCTCAACCTCACAGCGTGGTTTCTCCAATTCCTACCCTAGCCAGGCTTCCCTTAATCTCTCATTCGGTCCGGAACATCCTGATAGCCTCTCACAAATCTTCTACCAGGAAGATTTATAATAGTAAATGGAAACGTTTTTCCTTCTGGGCAGCATCAAAGAATATAGACCCCTTCACTGCACCTATCCAGTCTATCCTAGACTTTCTGGCAGAGCTCTTCCATTTAGGCTCTTCTTCATCTACCATTAGAGTACAACTAGCTGCTATATCTAATTTTCATGTAGGAGTCTCAGACTCCAGTATCATGTCCCATAAGCTCTGCAAAGCCTTTTTAAGAGGTGTTTTTCTGCTCAAGCCCCCAATCAAAGATCCCCCACCTCAATGGGACTTGAATTTGGTTCTGGCATCCTTGATCCTCCCCCCCCCCTTCGAACCAGCGGCTTCATGCCCTCTTAAGCTGCTCTCATGGAAAACACTTTTTCTAGTAGCCATAACTTCAGCTAGAAGGGTATCTGAACTTCATGCTCTGTGCAGTCGTCCTCCTTACTTAGTTTTCCACAAAGATAGGGTGTCCCTTCAGACTAATCCGTCCTTCCTACCTAAAGTTTCCTCTGAGACAAATCTGAACCAAACGATTGATCTCCCCGTCTTCTTGCCTGACTATTCCAACAGGTCGGAACAAAAGTTACATTTTCTAGATGTTCACCGCCAACTTAGATATTATTTAGACAGGACTAAACAGTTCAGGAAATCTGATCAACTTTTCCTGTCTTATGCGGAAGGGAAATTGGGCCTTCCAGTTACTAACGTGTCCCTTTCAAGATGGCTTACCTCTATAATTACCTTCATCTATGAAATCAGACATCAAAAACTGCCTTCAAGACCTAGAGCTCATTCAACTAGGGCATTAGCTACATCTGTAGCTTTTCAGGGCAGGCTGCCTATAGATTCCATTTGTGCAGCAGCCACTTGGGCTTCTCCTCATACCTTCATTTTGCATTACAAATTGGATATGGCCTCCAGAAACTGTGCCAGCTTTGGTTCCACTGTTCTCAAGAGTCTGTTCCGATAGGCCACCCGGAATAAGGTGCTAGGGACGCGGTCCCATCCAGCAAGAATGAAGGCGAGATTGACAACTTAACATTAAGAGGTTATGTACCTGCCATAACGTTCCATGTTAGTTGTCTTCTCGCCTTCTTTCTTGCGTCCCACCCTCCTTCCCCCTAGCCTGGACAGACCGATAGGAAATTTTGGGATCTTCCTTTGGAGTTTCCTTCCCACATGTTCTACCACCTCTATTCCCCCTTTTATGTTTGTGGTAGCTTACATTCAGGTTTATATAGAGGTGGGTTCTTTTTTCTCCATACTGTGGAGACCAGAATTGCTTGGTTTAGCTATCAAATGAGATCTGAGTAGTTACCGCCTAGCATTGTGGGATATAGGGGAGCCTCGAGCCGGTGGAATTAGCTCTCGAGCTTTAGTATTGGCCGAATCGGAGCCGAGGTTCGGCTCTGAACCCATGCAGCAAGAAAGAAGGCAAGAAGAAGACAACTAACATGGAACGTTATGGTAGGTACATAACTTCTTATTTCATTTTATCCTGTTGTGCAGCATCAAACTTCAAAACCACCCCTTGGTGGTCCATTATTTCTCAGATAAAATCAACACTGTCAAGCATTATTGCTTGCATAACTGAATCACAGTATTTAATGGAGTTTGCACTTGGCAATCACTGTTATGATTTTTAGAATTTTAATTTATGAAGCAGAATTTCATTTTTTTAAAACCACAAAGCACTCTCCATGATTACCTTAACATGATCCTATTCAGTGTCTGCATACATAACAAGCCATACTAGAAAAATTACTTCTAGTGTAATTTTCTCCATGTTTTTTTTTCTATGCATTTTAATACAGTTAGGTTTTTTCCTTAAGTTTAGACTGTTTAAAGTACAATTTTGTAATTGCCAAGCAGGTTAATATGACATATAGAATATATACTTGTGTTTTTATCACTTGAGGACAAAAATGACATTTTTCTGTTTTTTTTTCCCTTCTGCATATACAGCTAGATATGGAGAATTGGAAACAATCCCAGGAGCCCATTGTATTACGCACATGGACAGTAGAATCCTCTCACAACTATGCAAACAATTGTCATGAGACAACTGTTTTTACATTTCCTGGAGCAACATATTTTGAGGTGGATTTTGATGAAAAATGTGCAACTGAGAAAAGGTAAAATATCCCAGAGTTTTCCCAATAGTCTTTGCAGAGTTTCTTAGTGAAGTAATTATGCATCATAATATAATCTGTATTTAACCCATATGTTCTGCTATCCTGATATGTTTCTAATGCAATGAGTCCATTATGTACTTGCACATGCAGAAATAATAGGAAACAATATGGCGGTATTACACTAGACTGCCAAGTTGGAGACTTGGATTTGAATCTTCTCAGCTTCCACTGAGATAATTGTGTAACCTTAAATAAGTAACCCTACTGTTTGTCCAGTTACCCCTTGAAACAGGTTCTACATGGTCACAGTGAATCTTCATGATAAACAGTTTTAAGTGTACAGATGTGCTGGTACAGTAGCAAATAATTAGCAAGATGTTTCCTGTACTCTACTGAGTAAAATTTTAACTTTAGTTGCTCTTAAAAACATTAGATTGTAAAAGGGAAAGAGAAGAGTGCATCTCTTACAGTGCAAATTTCTTTTCATAAGATGTAATTTGATGTCCTGACTGAGATCACCATTGCAGTATTCCATACAGATGGGGTTTCACTGCTGATGTCTGGCCAGGATACAAAGTTTAACCTTTCCTGAATCCTACGTTAAATGTATGACCTCAGCTTGCAGCCATAGGGGTACATAGGCAAGTGTATAAGCATAGATTCTCAGAGACTGTCTCGTTGCTAGCCAGAACGCATGTCTTGTACCTATTAGACAAATCTTCATATGTTTGTTGGTACAGTAGCTGCTAAATAAAAACAGATAACTGCCCTGTTGGGGAAACCTTCCTTTACTTATAGAAATTGTTTTGCTGTATCTGTGTTGGATATCAGCTAGGAGGGATAAGTATGTGTGAGATAGGCAAATTCCTTACAAAAGACCTCCATTCCCAGTGTCTGTCCTGCCATGGAGTGGAATGCATCTACAAGGCTTGCTCCATTTTCCAGTCCTTCGTGCCCAAGAGTTTGTGATCCTACTTGTCCTCATGCAGTACCTTCTTAGAGACCCAAAGTCTTAAGCATTTGACCCACTCCAGGATGGCAGATTCCACCTCCCCAGACATACCTCCATTCCACAAGAAAAAAACTCAAGAGGCTTAGGCCTGACACTCAGTTTGCCTGGTCTGATTCTGACACACCTGCTGAGGTTACAGAACCAGCAGTACATCTCACTCTACCACTATTGCCTTCTACCATGACTTCGCCGGAGACCAGTATGACATTAGAGGGTCGTACACATCTCTCAACTGTCCAGATTTTAGTCTCATATTTGTGGTCTGTGGGTACTGCTGTGGTGGTGCTGCGGTAGTTTTGTCGCCTCACAGTTAGACGTTGCCCGTTCAATTCTCAGAGCGTCTTCTGTGTAGCGACATGTGTGAATGGGCGTTCCTTCGTTGAAGGTTGTGCGTTAAGCCCAGCAAGCCAGTACGTAAAAATCTACTGCCAATCATTAGCGGACCGGAGTTCCGCTGTGGCGACCCCTAACCGGGAAAAGCCGAAAGACGCAAACAAACATTTTTGGTCTGTTCCTCATAAAATTTGAAGTTTTCTGGAAAATAACTCCGTATTAAAGTTATTAAATAATGACAAACATTTAAGTTTCAGACTTCTTATCCTTCTGAAAATGTATTCAAACACAAATCCAGTTAGTCTAGTAATTTTCTAAGTTTATAAGAGCAATATTTAAAATCTGTCCCTATTTTTGGGCCTTTGTCCCAACATTATTTTATGCGTGGTCCAGATTTTTTGTGCTAAGAAGTTGAGAGGTATGGGGTCGTATGACTGAAAAGAACCCTTCTGCTGAGAAGGGGAAGTCACAACTCATTTCAGAGGGTCCAGAAGGCATCCCACAGATTTTAATAAGGGAAGAAATTCCCAGAATGTTAATTGAAGTATGTAAGTTGTCTGAGCCACCTCACTTGGTTCAAGTGGATATCACACCTAGAAAAAGCAACAAAAAACAAAACTGGTCTTTTCACCCCTCTGTCTAGAGAAAAGGAGTGGATGGACTTCTCTCAAGGTCATTATGGCCCTGAATCCACATTCTTTGTCTGCCTCTCCCACCCCCTCCTACCCCTCAGAAAACTACTGTTGCTTTATCTTCCTCTGAAGAGAAAGATGCTGTGACTTTGACCATTCTCTGGCTTACTACTGTCAAATCCACTCCCCCTGGTCAGGTTCCTCAGATGATTAAGACGCCATCTCTCATGACTGCTGTGTTGGAAGAGGCTTCTTTTTGGGAGGCTGTTTTTAAACACGATGAAACATTTTGATTGAGAATCTAGACAAATTTCACAGGTCCCGAAAAGGTATTAAAGTCTCTCCAAAGTGGGCACTTCTGCCCATTCACCTTCCTTATAATTTTGGAGACCTTTTTTGATGCCTTCCAGTCTACCTCTGTAGCTCCTGATTCACACACGCCTACTCCCAAAAGGCCAGAAATGTTCTACACAGTTCCATGTGAAGTTCAATTCCTGTATAAGAACCCCCTGGTAGACCCATCTGCAGTGTCTCTCTCCTCAGACAAACCTTCTAAATTGCTCCCCAACATCGGTGCCCTCCCTTCAGATAAGGACAGTAGAGCTATATGTATGTGGGGAAAGAAGGTCTGTATTTCCTTACTCTAATTGTCAGGGCTATTACCTACCAGAACAAGATGACCAAATATTTGTGGTCGATCTGCAACACTTTCAATAAGGTAGTGGTGGATTCCCAGGGCCTAGAGTCCAACAAATTCTGTCTCTGGTTAATCAGGTCACTCAGGAAGCAAACGCAGGATAAAATGTTATGATGCTGTGAATGACTGTAGAACATTTCTCTCAAGATTTTCTAGAAAGTGATTTTTATGCTCTTGTAAGCTTATAGTTCAAATCTGTTGAATGTCTAGACAGCTTGATCCTGAATTACTTTGCCCTTTCTGTCAGTCCTTGCTGATATAAGCAAGGAGTTCCACCCAGCCTATCAGTTGTATTTTCCACCTTTCCAACACATCCCTTAGTTGTCTAAACCATGGCTTTGAAGGGCTGAGGGCCTCGAGTCGCCATTGACTATGTTTCTCATATGAAAGACTGCACTTGAAGCTGAAAAAAATATAATTTTCTTTAACTGCCCTTGACTGTTTGTGAAAGTGATATATTCTGAGAACCCTGGTAGCCTTTATTGGTACCATTTACTTTTTGTCCATTTTTTTTTCTTTTCTAAAAATCACTTTACAGATCTCTGGCCACATGCAACCCAGTCCCCCCTCCTAAGTTGCAAGGCTGTCAGACCCTTAACTCTTCTTGATAAAGCTCTTAACAATGCATCTCACAGTTGTGTCTATATTTTGAAACATAGCCATCATATTTAAAAGTATGCAACAGTTATTTAAACAGTTTTACAATGCTAGTTATGTTATGGGTGAATTATCAGCTAATGCTTTTTTGTTTTCCCAGAATCCGTTAATCACTGATTTCATTCATTGCTTCCATTTCTTTTATCCTGATAGTCTCTCATTCATTTGGAGTGTTATTTTCCTTTTGTTTTTTCAAGCTTCTTTCTTTGAAAAACTGGAAATGGTTTTGTTACTAGCCTCTCTGAGTTGGTGTAATTTTTTCCCATTTTCCTTTACTGATCTGCTGGCTGCCTGTCTGGTTGTTTTTACTTTTTCCCCATGCAGTTCATCCCCCTTTTCCCCCCTTTCAAATGATTGAGCTGTATGATGCAAGTTTTTGGACCTAGTAGATAGAACAGAATACTCATAGTCTGAGATATTGGAGGTTTAATCGAAGTTGTCTTTCTCCATTGTTTTATGGTTTGAATAAAGAACTTTTCGCCTCACGCATGAAAGAGAAAAAAAGTCATTGTCTACAAACACTTTGGACTGTGGTGTCTTCCACTTCTGGAAGTGTGCCTTTCCTTCACAGATTTCTACTTTTTTCTGAAGCAATTTAATTTTAATAAAGATGGATCTGGGCTGTTTTTTTAGATTCAGCAATTAGAACATTGTCTCCATATGTTCTTTCAGTTGTAATTTCTTCCAGTGGAATCCCAGTCCATTGACTCAGATGATTCTTCATGAAATCCCTACAGTCTTTCTCGTCCACCAGCTGTGGAAGTATCACAAATCACAGATCTATCTTTTTAGCTAGTTTATGTGCTTTTTTCGTCTGTTATTTTCTTGTCTAATGTCTTAATCCTACCATTTTTCCCTTTAGTTCTCTCCCTGTGGTTTGTAGACCATGAATCTCATCTGAATGTTTAAGTAAGGCATCTTCCATTTCTTTGTAGCCTTCTATTTTTTGCAGCGTAATACAATAAGATGCCACTAATTTTAAGTATTGCAGCATGCATCTGGTCTTTTTTTTTCAAATAATTCAGTGCCATTTCTGCAGATGCTTCCATCTCAAACTGCTTTTACTGTCACTCTACCACATTCTAGAGCTCTCAACTGTCCCTGTTTTGGAGGGACATAACTATTTTCAAGCCTGATTTACCCCTTGCATGCGATGTGCCTATGTTCTTGGATGTATGTCCATATTTTCCAGGCTTGATTTACCCATTCACACACAATTTTCAGCTAAAAGCTGTCTAGTACACAGAAGAATACACTAGATGGGCAGAGTATTCGTGGCAACAATAATTTAAAGAAAGATGACACCATCTTACATCTCTTTTTTTCAGAAACAAAAATAAATTACCTTATGTGGTAGAATGTTAGAATACAGTTTATCTGCAGATTTTGCACTGCTTCTTTGGTAATGTGCTTATATTTCTCCATTGTTTTTGTCAGTTTCTATTTTTTAAAATGGGTTTCTGAGTAGTACACCACATTAGTACTGGTAATGGAAAGACTTATGGCCTCCTAGATGCAGGAAATGTTATGTGCTATTTGGTTTTCAAATTTTATGCTAATTAATGTCCAGATTTGTTGGCTGGTGGTACCTACTTTTCAAGGGTCTTTGCATCCATTTTTGGTATCGGCAGGTTGAGAGGTATGCTGCTTTGTTTTTAGCTTCCTTATTAAGTAGGGACATTTTTCTTTTTGTATAATCACCCCCCACATTTTTCAGCTCTGGACAGTCTTCATGTGTATTCTAGTGAAGAGTTTTTAATCGTTAATAGAATTTTCCCTACCTGAATCTCTAAGGTTAGCAGCTCACACTAGTGCTGCATTTTGCAGATGTTGTAATTTGTCAATTTCCAATGATGATCTGGTCTAAATATGACCCTGCCATGAAAAGTCATTACTTCTGTATTGCTTCCAGAGATTCGTATAAAAACTTTTAGGATCATACCCACAGATTTTCATCCTTATACAATGTATTACAAAAACTAATAGCTCTTTGGGATGAGCAGGCAGTTTACCCCCCCCCCCAAAAAAAAAAAAAACGCATGCTTATTAAAACAATAACAAACATACTATACTCTAACATTTAAAATTATTGGAATGGTACCTTTTCCAGCGAAAATAATATTATTTGTAGTTCAGAATTTTCAGGATGACATAACATGATTCACATGTATGCATTGTTTGTCCATATGAAAAAATGTCTTGTGTATTTGTTTGTTGTGAATCAAATACAAAAAAAGACCCCCAAATGCTAGTATAGCACTGCATGATATCTAGCATATTATAGTATCTCTTTAACCATTTGAAATATTGCAGCAGATTTTTCAGAAATATTAACATAACATTCAGGTACAGAATGAATTTACTTGATAGCTTGAAATGTATGTATGTCTAAATTTGGGAGGGGCACAAGCATAAATTCAGTGATGGAGAACTTCCCTATTCAGGTAAAATATATATAATTTTATGACATGCTAAAGATACGATGTTAAGTTGTCAAGGTTGGACTCAGCACTTGCTAAGCTCGAGAGCTAATTTTACCAGCTCGAGGCAACCCTATATCCCATGATGCAAGGCGTGACTATCCAGATCTCGTTTGCCGCTTCGCGAAGAGGTCTTCTTTTACCAGCTCAGGTAGTGTTTTTGTGATTTAACTTTCTACAGTTAAAAATCTTTCCTTTTTTTTCAGCCTTTTTTTCTCAGTACTAGAGTTAGTCTTTCTATAGCCAATCTCCTTAACCCTATACTCCCTCAACCTAATAGGTTTAGTTATTTTCCCCTTCAGGCCTTAAGCCTCCCTTTCCTTAATTCCTGTCAGGGTGTTTGAGTGTTGTACTTAGTCCCCCCCCACTTCTTCTTAAGTTAACTGTGTGGGTGAACTTTGTGTGTGTGTGTTTGTGCACTGGGCATAATTATGTCCAAAGAATCGAAGGTCTCAGGCTTCAAGAAGTGTGACTCGTGCTGTCAGAAGATGTCTCTGACAGACGGTCACACTTCTTGCGTGTACTGCCTGGGACCTCTACACCTGCAGGACTCCTGTGCCATTTGTCATTCTTTTAGCCACAGAGTCCTGCAGGAACGTAGGAATACATTAATCCTACGAGGCTTATTGAAGCTGGAGAGCTCCCCGACCAAGACCGGGTCGGGGAAGCCCTCTAAGCCACCTAAGCCCCAGGTTTTGAGTTCGAAGCCTTCGGCTGTGGCTCCGACTCCTTCGGAGTCTAGGTCGGCTCCGGCAGGAGCCGATCTTTCTCTCTTAGAGGCAGTGGTATCGGTGCCGGCCGGCTCCGATACACCTGCATCGAAGTCTATGTCGGCTCCGGCTGGAGCCGACATTTCCATGTCCCAGACTGGAGCCGATAAGTTATCTGCTCCGACTGGAACCGAGGGGGTCTTCGGCTCCGATGGCTCCGACTAGAAAGAAATCTCGGTCTCCTTCCCTGGAGTCGATTCGCTCGGCTCTGGGATCTCTGCATTCGGAGCGGAGCCATCGGAGCCGATCTTCTAGGTCTTCCAGGCTCTCTGACCACGACTTGGAGAGAGTGGTAAGCAGATTGCTGAAATCACAGGCACTGGCCCAGATGCTCCATAGCCCATCTCAGCAGATGACCGCTATCACTCATCCCCCTGAATTTCCTCCTTCGACTCTCCTCCAGAGTTCGGAGCCAGAGCTTCTCGAAACCTTGACTGTTGGTGCGTCGGAGCCGATACCACCCCTTTCGGCTCCTTCGTCTTCGACTCCGATTTCCTCCATGACACCTTCCATGGAGGGATCCGGTCATCGTGACTCCCACGTCGGCTCCGAGGGGGCGAGTGGCATCAGACCCTTGTCCGGCCCCGTTCTCCCTCTCGGAGCTTCGGCATTGGTGAGTTCGGCACCATCGGCCTCGGAGCCTTCTCTTTCGGCGGGGCTGGAAGTTCCTGTTTCTTCGGAGCGGGAGCTCTCTGGCCTCCCTGGGAGGGGAGCCTTTGAGGTGATGAGGAGTGTTCTAGCCCCTCAGCCGAGTCAACAGTCGGTTCCATTAGCTCCCCCCTTCTCGGTGCCTGCTGATATCTCTTCCCACTCTCTTGCTCCCGGACCCAGAGATCCATCGCCCCAGGTTTCCCCACTGGGAAGAACTTCCTCTTCCGAGGTTTCTCCTGATCCTTCGGGGGAACCCCCGCGTAAGCGGACATGCAAGAGGAAGCACATAGACTCTCCTGAGTCTACAACATCTGATACTGACTTAG
Organism: Protopterus annectens; assembly: GCF_019279795.1. Classification (NCBI taxonomy): domain Eukaryota; kingdom Metazoa; phylum Chordata; order Ceratodontiformes; family Protopteridae; genus Protopterus; species Protopterus annectens. The sequence continues at coordinate 320,123,131 of NC_056743.1, forward strand.
ATGAGTCGGAGGGATCCCCAAAGTCCCCCTCTGAGGATGTCTCCTTTTCAGACATCTTGGAACTCCTTAAACAGAGGGGGAACTGGCCTTCCATTAACTCCTCCGAGGATGAGTCAGTATACCTGGAGGCTTTTGGATCTCGAACTTCCACCTCCTGGGTGTCTCCGCCTTTTGACCCTCTCATTGAAGTGGTGGCTCGAAGGGCGTGGGCGGCCCCGGATTCTGTGGAACCAGTCCCTAGGAGGCCATCTAAATTTATCACGGCCCCGGTAGACAAGCAGTTTCTCACCAAGGGTGTCCCTGTTGATGCCATGGTGGTGGCAGCTGCCACCAAGAAGGAACTTGCCGATCCTTCTGTACCTGTCCATCCTACTAACAAGGAGTCTAGGACCATGGATAGGTACGGTAAGCGGATTTTTTCCTCAGCGACCTTCACTATGTGCTCGCTGAATTATCTCTGTCACTTTACCCGGCTTCAGAGAGATATTCTCAAGGAACTAGGTGAGGTAGTACAGGATCCGTCAGCTGCCGGGGCTCAAGAAAAAATTACCTTGCAGCTGGGAATCCTAAATTCCTTAACAAACTCCTCCATGTGGCTCATTTCTTATGCGGCCGATGGAGCGAGTAGAGCTGCAGGCACAGGAGTGGCCCTTAGGCGTCAGTCCTGGATGCGGCTTTGCAACTTCGCAGATCCCTTTAAGGCGTCCTTCACAAATACTCCCTTCGACGGTTCGGCTTTGTTTGGACCTCAGGTGAAGGAAACATTGACCAGATGCGAGCAGGACGGCAAGACTCTTTCTGCCATAGGAGTCCGTTTCTCCACCCCTTCAAGACCTTATCCTAAAGGTCAGAAGGGAGGGAAGATGTGGTTCCGTAAATCTCAGGGAGTCACGCCGGATGCACGTGGTCAGTTTACCCCCAGAGGCAGAGGGGGTAATAACAATAGATGCTGCCCTAGGGGCAGAGGGGGTCTGCAGAATCAGGGTAGCAGAGACCCTCTCCCTGACAAACCCTTCCAGCATCCCTGAGGTGTTGCCCGACTGTCCACCCTTGGAGGCAGTCGGGGGGAAGATTGTCGCTGTACCCAACAGCCTGGCTTTCCCTTTCTCAAGACATTTGGGTACAGTCGATCATATTCTAGGGTTACAAAATTCCCTTCGAAAACTATCCTGTTCCTCAGAAGGTATCCCTCCCAGATGTTGCACCTGGTCTAAGGGAGTTCTCAAAGCTGGAGGTATCAAAACTTCTAGCAAAAAGAGCCATCCAGCCAGTTCCAGCAGACCAAATAGGATCTGGGATCTACTCAAGATTCTTTTTGGTCCCCAAAAAAACAGGAGATTGGAGACCAATTCTAGACCTCAGCAGACTAAACAAGTTTGTCAAGAAGGCAAGATTCTGGATGGTCACGCTTCAGTCCATTTTACCCTTTTTGGGCAAGGACAACTGGATGTGCTCGGTAGACCTTCAGGATGCGTACTATCACATAAAAATTCACAGGCGCTCCAGAAGGTTTCTCCGCTTTCGGCTGGGGACCAGTCATTTTCAATTCAGAGCCCTGCCCTTTGGTCTCACTATAGCCCCCAGAGTGTTCACCAAATGCATGGCAGCGGTCACGGCTCACCTGAGACGTCAAGGATTCCAGGTGTTTCCGTATCTAGACGACTGGCTCCTCACGGCCACCACCAGGCATCAACTTCTCCAGGCCAGGGACTACACTCTTCATATGTGCAGCCAGTTAGGAATTTCCATAAACTTCGAAAAGTCCTCCTTGTTACCTTGCCAGTCTATTACCTTTATAGGCGCAGAACTAGACACTGTTGGGATGTCAGCAAGACTCAAAGATCAAAGACTTCTGGACATCCAAAAATATGTTCAGATCATCCTACTCAGCAAAAGATCAGGGCCAGGTTTGTCCTGAAGGTGCTAGGACTTATGGTGGCTGCCATCGTACTTCTTCCTTTGGCTCGCTTCCATAGGCGGCTACTGCAATGGATGTTATTCACCCAGTGGTCCTTCCAGCAGCTTCCCATGTGCCACGAGATCATCGTGACACAATCTTGCAAGAGTCACCTGACCTGGTGGATTTCTTCCCCTCAAGTCCTCCAGGGCAGACCGTTTGTTCCCCCAGCCCTGGTTGCCACAGTCACATCGGATGCCTCCCTGATCGGGTGGGGGGGGGCATTATCAGGGCAGGATGGTCCATGGCACTTGGCAACCCTTCGAATACCATCTGCACATAAATGTCCTAGAGATGAGAGCAGTGCTTTTAACGTTGCAAGCCCTCAACGGCTTTCTTCCTTTAGGAACTATTGCAGTTCAGACGGACAACATGTCCGTAGTATGGTACATCAACAAACAGGGCGGGAGCAAGTCCTATCCACTGTGTTGAGAAGCTCTCAGACTTTGGCAGTGGGCAATCTCCTCTCATCGGTTTCTGATAGCAATGCACATCCCCGGGAAATCCAACTTCATTGCGGACAGATTGAGCAGAGCTATTCTCATGCCTCACGAATGGTCTCTCAAACAATCAGTAGTGGAGGAGATTTTTCAGAAGTGGGGCTTCTCTTGCTGCGACCTTTTTGCTACACCCCAAAACAGCAAATGCCCAGACTTCTTCTCCCTCTTTCCACTCCCAGGCCAACCCCCCAGAGATGCTCTAACCCAGGTTTGGCCCCGGGGACTTCTTTATGCTTTTCCTCCATTCCCCTTGATACCTCAAGTCATTCAGAAAGCTACCGTTTTGAGAGCCAAGTTGATTCTCATTGCCCCTTACTGGCCTCAACAGATTTGGTTCCCGTTCCTTCATCTCCATCTATTGGTACAGCCTTGGCGTCTGGACCCAGTTCTAGATCTTTTGACCCACCAGTCGGGTCATCTGCACCAGGCCATTCGCTCTCTCAACCTCACCGCTTGGTTGCTCCACTTCCTTCATTAGCCAGGCTTCCTATGATTTCTAATCCTGTACGGGATATCATAGTAGCTTCTCTAAAGTCCTCTACCAGAAAGATTTATGCTAGTAAGTGGCAGCGTTTTTCCTTCTGGGCAAAGTCCAGGGACATAGACCCCTTTACTGCCCCAGTTCAGTCAGTTTTGGACTTCTTAGCTGAGATTTTTCAGTCGGGTTCTTCTTCTTCGACAGTCAAAGTCCAGCTGGCAGCAATCTCAAATTTTCATGTTGGCTTAGCAGACCAGAACATAATGTCTCACAAGCTTTGTAAAGCCTTTCTCAGGGGTATCTTTCTACTAAAGCCCCCAATTAAAGATCCTCCTCCACAATGGGACCTGAATTTAGTGCTGACATCCCTAATTCTTCCCCCCTTCGAACCAGCTGCTACATGCTCCTTAAAATTTCTCTCTTGGAAGACAATTTTTCTGGTGGCTATTACTTCAGCTAGGAGAGTGTCTGAACTTCATGCTCTCTGTGTTCGACCTCCCTACTTGGTTTTCCACAAGGATAGAGTATCTCTAAGAACAAATCCATCCTTTTTGCCCAAGGTGGCTTCCCAGACGAATCTTAACCAGTCTATTGATCTTCCAGTATTTTTCCCGAATTATTCGAACAGAGCGGAACAGAAACTGCATTATTTGGATGTTCATCGCCAGCTCAGATACTACTTGGATAGAACTAAACAATTCAGAAAATCTGATCAGCTTTTTCTTTCTTATGCAGAAAACAGAAAAGGTCTCTAAGGTGACCTTATCGAAATGGCTCTCTTCCACTATTTCCCATGTTTATCTCCTTAGGGGTAAAGAATTGCCCTCTAAACCTAAGGCACATTCTACTAGAGGCCTAGCCACATCTACAGCCTTTCAGGCTAGGCTACCTATTGACACCATTTGTGCAGCAGCCACTTGGGCCACGCCTCATACCTTTGTCTCACATTACAAATTGGACTTGGCCTCCAGAGACAGAGCTAGGTTTGGTTCCACAGTTCTCAAGAGTCTGTTCCATTGAGCCACCCAGGATAGAGGTGCTAGGGACGCGGTCCCATCCAGCAAGAATGAAGGCGAGTTTGACAACTTAACATTAAGAAGTTATGTACCTACCATAACGTTCCATGTTAGTTGTCTTCTCTCGCCTTCTTTCTTGCGTCCCTCCCTCCTTTGCCCCTAGCCTGGACAGACCTTGAAGTTGTACTCTTCTCTGGGGACAAGTTTATTCTTCCTATGGACTCCAGTTGTGAGTGGTCACTAGTTTTACTAGTTCCCCTGTGTTGTGTTTACACATTTGGTTACTTTCTTCTTCTGTTGGAAGAAGATAATGGGCATATTTCTATAGCTACCAAATGAGATCTGGGTAGTCACGCCTTGCATCATGGGATATAGGGTTGCCTCGAGCTGGTAAAATTAGCTCTCGAGCTTAGCAAGTGCCGAGTCGGAGCCGAGGATCGGCTCCGAACCTATCCAGCAAGAAAGAAGGCGAAAGAAGACAACTAACATGGAACGTTATGGTAGGTACATAACTTCTTATTTTGGACATGTGCTGCATTTTCCACCTTCAGCAGAAATTGTTTGCTCACCCCTAATGTAAGCAATGTATAATGCAACTTGGCTGCCTGTACTGTGAAATATAAAGCACACACACATTTACATATGTTTGCGTGTTAGGAAATGGCAGAAGATTTGATTACTATGATTAGAGGTTCTATGCCCCGCCTGATAAGAGGCAGGCCTAGGTGGAACCGATAGTGTTTTGAACAGTAAAATATCAGAATTATCTCCTTTCATTTGAAATCTAAGGTGGATGATGGGGAGGAAGAAGGTATTGAGAAGAGTTGTTGTGATTTGGTTCATGTGTTCAAACAAAAGTATAATTCTTTGCAATGTGGTTTTTGATGCTGTACAGGCCTCCTCGAGGGTGGCTGCCAGTTCTGTTCTTTTCTGTCCCCTGTACTGTACTTTCTGTATCACTGCAGTGAGACCACCTTAACTGATGACCTGGATGCTTACCTCATCTGTTACAGGTTTTGCTGTATTCGTTCTAAACCTGGTAGTAATAAAATATTCTACCACATGGGCATAATTGGTAAGAATAAACAGGTGATAAATATGAGATGTCATATAAGGATGTCCATTTTAATCAGCCAACTGGGTTCAAACTCCAAATTTTCAGTCAGTCTGTGTGTAATTATTGGAGTGCAGTGCTAACAATGACTCACTCGTCCAGGTGGGGAGAGGATAGTGAGTTGGCTCATTGCATTGGTGATAATCTGCAGGAGTGCAGATGAATACTCCTTAACACATACACAACAGCTCCCACTTCTGGTTCCCCCAGTTGTTAAATTGGAGGAATGAATGGTCTCTAGGGTTAATCCCTGCATGAGGATGAATGTGTCAGTTGAGTATTTGGAAGGCTAGATTAGAAACAAACAAAAAAATTCTTCAAACATATTACACGCTCAGATGTAATATAAAATTTTACCACAAGATAGGCACGTTTTATTTGGTTTCTGTCTGGGAAAAGAGCATTTTAATGTAAAACATGTCATAACTCTCAGATTGTTAGAGATAGATTAAATAAGCTGATACTGTAGAATTGGAAAGATAACAGTGTGCCAACCCCAAATGTTTTTTTAATAGCCTGCAGTACTTTGTGGTTCATGCTACATACATACGACTATTTCAACATAGCAATAATGCCCTTCTATCCTGCTAGTATATCAAACAGTCATTCCTGTAGTAAATGTCCAAGTTCTTAAAATATCTAAACTATTGAGTACCTTACTAAAATTTTGTTGTCTATTCCATTTTCAGCTAGTTTCTCAAAGAAACAATTAGGCCATCTCATTTCTCTGTGATGATCTGCACAGATTGTCTGATGATTTTATGCTGTTTTTTGAAAACACCAAATATTCTCAGAACTAGTGGTCTGTAAATGTCTTACTTGCTTGACTAAAGCATCCTTTTATACATGGATGCCCTAGGTTAATTTCTGCTGTATTATTTTCAGTTTACTCATACTAATTTTCTTATAAGCTTTCCGTATTGTTATTCCTTACTGTGTTAGTAATGTAACTTCGAAACAATGATTTCATCATTTCTGATTTCATACCCTTCACAAATCATTTTATGCAACATATACTTTTATAGCTTTCATTAACCAATTGGTTTATATAATCAGAAGAATTCAAAGCTTCATCTACCCATATACTTGGGTCCGACTCCTTAAGTGAATGCATAGTTTGTCACCATGTGCTGTATTAAATATTCATTCTTCACTGTTCTCCTTTCAGCTGCTCTCGTTAGGGATTGCCACATCAACAAACAAGGGGGAACCAGATCTTACCTGTTGTGTGGAGGCCATGAGAATTTGGCAGTGGGCTATAGACTCCAACCGCTTTCTAGTAGCAACGCACATTCCCGAGATTTTCAACGTGATTACGGACATACTGAGCTGATACATTCTCCTGCCTCACAAGTGGTCCCTCAATCCAATGATACCGGTGGTGATCTTCCGTTGCTGGGGCCATCCCTGCTGCAACCTATTTGCATCCCCCACCAACCACATATGCAGCAGCTACTTTGCACTGATCCCCCCCCCCCCCAGGAGCAGTCCCCAAGGGATGCTGTAGTACACAATTGGACCCTGGGACTACTGTATGCCTTTCCTCTGATACCACAGTTACTAAAGAAGGCTCTTTGGTTGAGAAGCAAACTAATCCTCATTGCACCCTATTGGCCCTGGCAAGTCTGGTTCCCTTTCCTTTGGCCTCATCTGGTTCACCAACCATGGATTCTGGATCCAACTCCAGAACTTCTGTCACACCCACAGGGGTTGATTCATCCAAACCTATGTAGCCTCAAGCTTGCAGCTTGGTTTCTCCGCTTCCAGTAATTGCCAGGCAAAACAACCTTTCTTCCCCTGTTCGAAAAATCCTTCTGGCTTCCCATAAACCATCTACCAGGAAGATTTATCATAGTAAATGGAACAGATTTGTGTATTGGTCTCGAGAAAAAGGAAATGGATCCCTTCTCAGCTCCGATCAGTTCAGTTTGAGTATTTATCAACCCTACTCCATTCAGGATCTTCAGCTTCTATGATACGGGTCCAGTTAGCAGCCATCTCAATTTTTCACAGTGGTTTCCAAGATTCCTCTCTCTGGTATCTCATTGCCTCTGTAAAACCTTCTTGAAAGAAGTTTTACATATAAGACCGCCTTTCAAAGAGCCCATTGACCCTTGGAATTTCACTTGGGTCCTACAATCTTTGACTCGTCTCCCTTTGAGCCTGTGGCCAATTGTGACATAAAATTTTTGTCTTGGAAATCCTTGTTTTCGATAGCCAGTACCTCAGCAAGAAGAATATCAGAATTACTTGCTTTGTGCATAAAATGCCCTTATATTGTTTTCCACAAAGAGAGAGTATCACTTCAGGCTAACTCATCCTTTCTACCCAATGTTGTTTCATCCCACCCTCCTACCCCCTCCGAAAGACTCCTGGAGGTTTGGACTTGGTCCTGGTTACATGATAGGGCATTTGCTCAGACAAAGCCTCAGCTTTCTTTCCTTACGGGCAAACTCTATCTGAGAAGATGAGGAAAGGGGCACTATGGGTAACCTTAGTTTGAGAGTTTTTGGCTGGCGCGAGCTTGCTGTATCAGCCTAGTCTGTTCCGATGACTGAACCAAGACCCATCAGTCATGAATTAATGAAGAGCAACAACACAGATGGAATGTTATGGTAGGAACATAACTTCTTTTTTCATAATTTTCCCCTCAGAGCACAACAGGAACATGCTGTATTTTCCTAGGTCTGGACTATATACTTGTCCACCCCAAATGTATTCCTGTATTAAACACTTCAGAGTGTGTCCTGGTTTAAGACCTCTGATACACTCATGCTTAAAGTAAAGTTAAATCTCACACATCCAAACACTTCTGGGAAAGCCTGGCACAGATTTCCAGCTGTGTGCCTTCCCCAAAATAATATGCTGCCACCAATCAGAGTGTCTTGATGCCCTTCTAAAGGGGTGTCCAGTTATGAAAATTAAATATCAAATGATAGCTGTGATCATGAGAGACCAGACCTTCAAGATGATTTTGGGGAGTATAAAATGGTTATAAACATACTCTAAGCGGTAAAGAAAACACTGATTTCCAGCCACAATGTAAAGTAAAGAAAAACATTTAATAATGATTAAAATGATTACAAGAATGTAAATCAATAGCTTTCAATAAAACCAGAACTCAATCACCGAAATGTAAAATTAAACTTCAGGATTGGAGACCATTATTCTAGAAAAACTCTATCTTAATAACTAAGCTTTCTTAATATAACCAAAGAATACGGTCTGTGATCTAATCTAACACATAACAGCAAGGCAAAAGGCAGGTTTACAGTTTTTGGTGAGTTCTCTTTCATGGGTGTCCACTAACTGCATAGCACTGTAACTGAATGTTCACAAGCCTGCTCTGCACTTTACAAACTGCAGTCTCAACTGTCTTATTTTAAAAATATCAGTCATTGGTTTGAAAAAGTTATTTTTCTTTCACTCAGAAATCACTTAACAACCAGGAACATTCTAATGACATCACTCACTATTCAGCTGATTCTCCACAGTACTTTAGACTATCCCTTTTAAACATGCGCAATTAGAAATGTATGAATGAAAACACTGACGGATTCTCTAAACATTTTGTATAAACAGGGAAAATACTCAACATTTTAAAACTTATTTACATTTTGACAAGTAGACATGTTTGCATGCCATACAAGTTAATCCAGAATATACACAAATCTCTTGCCAGACATACTAACACAGATGACTTGTTTTCATTTTCTTTACATGCCATGTCAAATATCACTTGTGGGCATATATTGGGAAGCATGGGGGAGGATGGCCTCCCTGTTGTAGAAGGAAGTAGTAGTACACAAAAATTCACAGAAACTGATAGGCCAAAAAAGAGCCATAAAGATGATAGAGTGGACTATTGAGGATAAGAAAGAAATTCTGTATTGTTACAGAAAGGTTGAGAGAAATTAGAGGAAAGAAAAAATACTTGCACAAGAAAAACTGTCAAAAACTTCATATGCTTATCTGTATTCATTAACACAACAGATTCATGAAGAACATTATATAGACAAAGAAACTGGGCCTTTTGGAAAAGGAAGCACCTGGGGAAGTGCAAAAATATAAAAAACAAAATCTATAGATATTTGAAAGGTATAAAAAAGAAATATGGACATGGGAAAGAAAGAGAGATGTGATATAATGCAATATTTATGCAAAGGAAAAAGCCAAATTAATACAAAAAATGCATCCGCAAAGGTATTTGAAGAGAAATACAGGCAGAAGGCACCCAGATATGGAAAATTCCACAATACAAAAAAAAAGGATCGCAAAGGGAGAATGTAGAGCAGAAGATTAGTAAAGCAGAAGTTAAAAAAATAGAAGCTGAAGTTATGGATACCTACGAAGTGAAGGATTTAATGTAGAAAGTCTAACACCGGTTATATCACAGCATAATGGAACAATGAGTTCCCCAATTAAGGAGAAGCAGGAGGGGCAAAGGACCTCTGAAGAAGAAACATGGACATGGGAAAGAAAGATTTAATATGGTGCAATATTTATGCAAAGAAGAAAGAAAAACTAATCAATACAAAAAGAGTAGCACCAAAAGCATTTGAAGAGAAATGTAGGCAAAAGCATTTGGATATGGAAAAGTTTATAATACAAAAAATAAGAAAACAAAGAGGGAAAGTAGAAAGTAGGATTAGTAATGGAGAAGTTAAAGAAATAAAAACTGAGGTTGTGGATTACCTGTGAAGTGATAGATTTAGTGTAGAAAATCTAAATATGATAACACTACAGCAGGATAGAATAATTAATCCCCAAATTAAGGAGAAACTAGTGGAGCAGGAAATATCTGATTAGTTGCCATGTGGAGATACTTTGGAGCCTTCAACGAAATCACTGTATAAGTTCAGTCAGAGTTGCACAGCAAGGGAAGGATCAGGAAACTGTGGTAACTCTGACACAGTCAAATAATGTTGAGTGATAGGCCAGTGAGGTCCCGTATGAAAGAGCAACAGATGACACAGGATGAAACTGAAGAGAATATAGCACAGCAAGTTGCTATGGAACGTTGTGTAGAATGCCCACAGGAAATGAACAAAGAATGTGCCCTTAATTTAGAAGAATATGATCTAAGGGAAGAGTTACTTGATTTAATACAGATAGATAGACATATTAAGATCAATGAAAGAGGCAGACTACAGAAAGTTTATAAGACTCAAAATGTTGGAAGCTTTATGTAACAAACTTGCACTTAACTTATCCATACCTTGATCAAAAAATTAAAACCCACTACACTTTCTGCTGATCAACTCCCTGCCAAGTACCTACAAAAATCAGCTGATGCTATTGCTTACCCCGTCTCAATACTAATCAATCGAACCATAGTAGAAGCTAAAATTCCCACCATCTGGAAAATATCCTGTGTAATCCCATTTCACAAAAGAGGCAGCTCTACTGAATTCTCCAATTATAGGCCAATAGCTGTACTCTTTCCACTTGCAAAGATTATGGAAAAATGTATTCATAGACAACTCATGCACCACCTAATCCAAAATCGCCTTATGGCAGACACTCAGCATGGCTTCCGTCCTCATCACAGCACTACTTCAGCCCTCATAGCCTTTACTAACACCATAAACCATAATCGTAACAATAATTATATATCCTCAGCCCTCTTTTTGGATCTTTCCAAGGCATTCGATATGGTTGATCACCAACTTTTAATCCACACCCTGCAAACATTCTGTTTAGATACTGGAGCCCTCCAGTGGTTTCAATCCTACCTGAATGGCCGACAGCAGGCTGTCCTCTGGCAGAACAAACTCTCTAACCTTCTACCTAACACCCTTGGAGTACCACAAGGCTCTATAGTAGGGCCCTTGCTGTTCTCCATCTTCATTAACGACCTTTATACTGTCATCCCAAAAGTCAGCTGTATGCAATATGCTGATGACTCTACTCTGATTTGCTCAGCCACATCTCCAGTAGAGTTATGCTCAGCTACCCTGCCCACCTTTAATACAATAGAAAACTGGCTTTCTGAACATCGTCTGATCCTAAATCCCAAAAAAACTTAAATGCTGTTATTTTCACCAACACATAGGTCTACCGCTTTCACCTTTACCATAAAATCAAATGATGGCACAATAATCTCCCCTGACCCATCTACAAAACTATTAGGTGTCATCATAGACAATAATCTAAAATTTGACCTACATGTTAACCAAACTATCAAAACCATCAATAAAAAACTAGGGTCACTTTACAGAATAAAAGCCTTCCTAACCCCTCCAGCTAAAATTGCCATAGCTCGCTCTCACCTTCTTTCAACCCTTCTGTATGCGTCCCCTCTACTCTCGAATTTAAACAAGACTGTCCTTAACAAACTGTCAATTTGCTACAACCACATTGCCAGGTTTGCCACTGGGCTGCCTTTTAGGACACATCATTGCATCAGTCTAAATTAGCTTGGGTGGCTTGAACTATCCAGCCTAATCCAGTATAATCAACTGATTATGGCCTGTAAAATCCTCTATAATCCGGACAATACTCCTGCACTTAAAAATATTATCACCCCCTATAACAATCCTAGACCGCTTCGATCCTCTAACAAACTACTAATTCAGACTAGCAAAATTAATAACACAGCCGGTGATTCTCTCTTTGCAAACTTTGTAAGTAGGTCCTGGAACTCTCTTCCAGCTGATATTACCTTACTTTCCACCTTAGGTCAATTTAAAACTAGACTCAAACAACATATGTCACCTAACTGGCTATGTCAATGTATCAAGCCTGGCTAACTCTCTCTAGAATGTGTAAAAAGCTGTTAACCAGTTTACTGTGTAATTTAATTTAATCCTGACTTGTGCTCAGGATTAACTGTAACCTGTGGAACTTGTTTAATTTGCTTACATATGTAATCTCTGTAAATAGTCTGTTTGTAATATGTAATGCTGTATCTGCTTACCCTTGGAGCTTTTCTCCCCGGGCCTCCGCTGAAAATGGACATGCATCCAGTCGGACTATCCCGGTCAACAAATGTAAAATATAATAAAATAAAAAATAAAATAAAACAAACAAACACAGTAATCAGGACTCTTCATAGAAGTTCATGCAATATTACAAAAGTAAATCGGAAATATTACCGTCCGACTAAATTAATAACAGTCTTACCACAAAAATGCAGGGCAGTAAGGGAAAGGAAGGGAAGATCAAATGCATAAGGAAAGTAGTGAATAGAAAAAGCTGTAAAGCAATTAAGATAAGAAGTCTCAATTGTAGATGAGTACAGAAGAGTGAACAGATCAACAAAAATACTCAGACAAAATAAAAGCAAACGTGCAGTATCAGAACAGATCAGGACCTATGGGACACTGTTGCAAATAAACTGAAAATGTCAGCACAGGCAGAAAAACTTAGAAGATATTCAGATAAGTATAAGGGAAAGTACAAAATTAGCAATTTATTGATGACCCCCAAAAGTTTTATAGAGAATTGGGAAACAAGGCAAGAGGAATAAAAATGCCACCAAAAAAAGAAGAAATAAACTTTTTGGAGAAATATCTATGAAGATCCTATGGAACATAACAAAGATGCTGAATGGATAGAAGTAAAAGAAAGAATAAGACGTTCAGAAGTATACAATATGAAATGGGATGAAGCAACAGAGACATTGAAACAAAATTAAGAAAAGCTCCTAATTGGAAAACTCCAGGCCCAAATGCAGTACGTAATTTCTGACTAAAAGTATTAACTTTACATGAAGATTTAGCCATGAGTAAGAACTATTTATGTGCACACCCTGAACAGATGCCAACCTGGTTAACAGGAAAAACAATACTCCTCCATAAGAGCGAACCTGCAAGCTATCCTAAAAACTATAGACCCATAACATGCTTTCTGGCAATGTATAAACTGTACACTGGAATTGATGTCAACAGAATTTATAGTCAATTAGAAGAAAACGCAATAGTAGAATAGAACAAAAGGGTAGCAAAAGAAAGTCGTATGGAACAAAGGATCATGTGTTAGTCATAACGGAGAACTGTAACAAGGGGAAGACTCCCAACCATGTCACGGCTAAACTACAAAAAAGTAATTTGACAATTTCCTACATTCATGGATAAATGAGTGCTTACAAATGTATAAGATACACCTTATACAGATTGATTACGAGGACCATGAAACAGTGGCAAACCACTTTGTAGTTAAGCCATGTTAAAGGGCAAATTATTATTCCAGGGATAATAATTCAAAGGGCGACATTCCAGGGTGACTCTGTCACTGCTGCTCTTTTGATGTTCGTCATATTTCACTGTTGCAGTCATCACATTTGGGTTATCTGCCTGCAGGTAGCCCTCAGCCAGCCTGAATACCAGAGTCTTCAGATTTCTGCATTGGATGCTGTCGCTTCTTCCATGACATGAGGTCGTCAGGGGTATAAAACATGCAGCCGATGCCATTACCACAGTTTTTATTGCCGTGCGGTGCCTGAAGCAGAAGCAGTTCACAAGTGCCGGTCAGCTGTCTCCTGAAATTTTCGTTTTCGAGTTTCAGACCAGAAGTCTTCAAAAAGGATAAGTATCCCATTAAGGATCCTTTTTCTTGCTCTAACTGATGTCAGGAGAAGTTAACAATTGTCTTGCCTGTGGAAAGCAAATACTTCATAGAGATTTTTATTCTTACTGCATCCCCTGTTTAGGCCCAGACCACAATGTCCCTCGCTGTCGGTTTTGTGCCTTGTTCAACGCCCGAACTATTCGTCGTTGGGCTATTTTTGCAGCCAATTACTTTCATACTCTATCTCCATACTCCAAAATGGCTTCGTTAAGCCATCCAACTACCGATCTTCCGAAAAAACATAAGGATAAAGACCGAGACAGACTGCATAGGTCCAAAACTGCCGACAATGCTTCCGTTAAGCTAGTCGCCGGTACTCAGTGAGGCACTTTCACAGCCCCTGATACCCGCTACTCCAGATTCGCAGGCCTCTACTGAGACCCATTCGGAGTCCGGTATGCCGCGAGATGCTTCTTTGACTGTGGAACCTGCGGATGTCTCTACCTTGGGTGGGTCCGGAGACGCTGTGCAGGTACCGGCTTTTGAGGGTGTATTCAGGCCTACAGATATTCATATTAAACCAACATCATCGTTTCCATCCAGAAGTTCCGAATTCCTCAGACCAAAAACTCGCACTACACCTAGTGAACCGACGACCAAACCACGAGCTCAGGCCCATATACCTCAAAAACAAATGCTTAGAATGGCTGAAGACCTTATTACCTTACTTAGGAGAAGCCAGCCTTCCCCCCTCTAAGAGACCTAGAACTGATTTTCTTTCTGATTCTTCTGATCATGAATCTGATATTTCTGCTCTTTCTGATTACAAGGATTTGCCCTTATGTACTTATTAGGATTCTGATGCAGAGGATTCCATTCCCTCTGCTTCCTCTCCAGAAGATTTTATTTTTGGTGCAAAATTGCATACTCTTAGGGAGCATTTCCACTAAGAAAGCCAGGATTACTCGGAGTCCAAAAAGAGACTTAGGGAATTCTTACTCCTGCCACAACACAGGCCTTTAGCTATCCCTCCTGTTCTGGACATTGTAAATGATGATTTCTTGGAATCTAGCCTTACCCCAGACACTTTGCATCCAGCTCCCAGAAAACCTGACAGGTCCTACAGAGTACCTGACTCTCACAAGTTCCTCTTCAAGAATCCTTCTGCGGATCCAGAGACTGTTTCCCCAAGGACCAAAAGGCATTAAGGCTACTGCTGCCAAAAATCCTACCCCTTCTGATAGAGATTCTTGAGCCTTAGACAGATGGGGTAAGAAGGTATACACTTCTGCTACTTTGGCCATTAGGGATTTAAATTGCCAGTTTCATATGTTAAAGTATCAGCAGCATATTATGGGACTACTTAAACAGAAAATTATGTTGATTCCTGACTGTGCTGAACACAAAGAATTGCAAGATTTAATGCATTCTGCAGAACAAGTTGGTAAACATACTTTGCAATGTGGTTTTGACGCTTTAGAAGCATCTTTCAAGACTGCTGTCACTAGGTCTGTACTTAGAAGGCATGCTTGGCTTAAGGAACAAAACTTGCCAGATCATGTTAAAGCTAAATTACTGGATGCTCCCTTAAACCAAGACTGCCTTTTTGGCAACAAAGCAGAAGTCCTCAAAAGTATGGAGGAAAAAGCTAAATCTATGGAAACTATTAAAGATTTCCTACAAGTACAGTCTCCCAGATTCAGTAGGCATTGGCCTTCAAAGAACTAGTCCTTTCCAGTCCCTAGCACAAACCAAGTTCTATGCAGGTGGGGGATGCACAGCCCAAACCAAATATCCAGAAAAACAAAAAGGCCAGCAGAAAAAGCAGGAATGATGCAGAGTCAAAAATACAATATATAAAGGTTTATTTGTAAACCCAAATAACCAGAGACCGGTTTTGGCAGAATATGCCTTCCTCAGTGTGTTACAGACGGATAAACAGAGGATGAAAAATACATATGCATATATATATATATATATATATATATATATATATATATATAGTATGAATTGACCAATGAGCATAAAAACTGCCCTGTCATTCATTAATATTAATGAATAAGAATAGGGACACCAAAAACAGTGCAATTCAAAATGAATGATACTAGTAATAATAATTTCAAAAGATAAATGCAAAACAGTATACATATTTAGATAGACCAGTTATGCTAAAATATGTATGGAACATATTAATAACATGAGAATGTATTATAACAGGACAATATATTATAAATATAGCAAATAATGGAATGAATTTGATAACCACCCTGATGTAGTCAAAGCAAAGTGAAATGTGCAGAGTGCAAAATACAGGGGAAATATTGAATATCCTGCTGTACTAGGTTGGCAAAAAATCTGATAAACAGATATCATCATGATAAAAAAGAACATAATAAAAATATATGTATTATGGAACCAATTGGTATATGAAGTAAGAAACATACACTGAAGTGAATGAAGTAAGAAACATACACTGGCGTACAAGAAGTAAAGTGATACCTGAGTAACGATATTCATAGGTATATATAGTCATGATAAGTCGGCATATGAATGTTGGTATGTTCACATGATAGGATATGTAGTGGACATCTGTGACATAAGAAAAGTTATGGAAATCAAGGTTAAAAATGATCATTGAGTCCTGGACTGAAAATAGCTCCCAAAGTAATGATCCAATATTTCTCCTTCTGATTTAGAATGCCATGCCAGCCTTGTTTATTGCTACGATCACCCACAATTTGATCAATAATCATAAACGTAAATAGTGCTTGTGGATGTTGGAGGAGGTGTTGGTACATAGCATTGGTGGTCCTTTTATTTTTGATGTCACTGCGATGTTCATTAATCCTGCTTCTAAGTTGTCTGGAGGTTTGACCCACATAGAAGGCCCCACAGTGACAGGTAGCGAAATATATAACCCAGTCACTGCTGCAGTTGCCAAATACCTTGCATTCAAACACCTTGCTGGTGTTCCTGCTGGAGAACTGTTTGGATTTGGTAATCTGTTGACATGATCCACAATGACCACATGGGTGTGTGCCCAAGAGTTCGTGTCCCGTGAGGGTTAACTGTTTGTGAATAGCCCCACCACTGCCTGTATGTTTGTAGGCTAGTGGACTGCATATGCATTGGTTTACAAAGTCCGTTGAACATGTGGGAGAAACAGACAAATACAGGTTTTATAAAACAGATTTGGAAGCACACATCTTGTTGCTAGGTTTGATATACTAATGGCTAAAGGACTGCATACTGAAAGGTATAATAATGTGGCAAAACTGTTCCATGGGAGATTATACAACCATTACAATATTACAATATTGAAGTAGCCAAGAAACATTGGAAACATGAGCCACAAAGTATTGTAGAAAATGATGACGTTTATATCATGTGGTATCACCCATCATCAAAAGTTCAGAAAATAGATGCTTGTAAACCAGATATGGTAGCCCATGAAAAGAAGACAAAAGTAGCATTGATCATTGAAATTTCTATACCTAGTGACTGCAGTGTCGTATGACACAAAGTCATAAAATACCAGGATTTACAGACAGAAGTGAAGGCAATTAGGAAGAAGGATACCCTGAAAGTTCCAACAGTAGTAGGAGCAATGGGTCTTACAAAAAAGAATTTGCAGTTGTGCTTGGATATGTTACTGATAAGTGTAACTGTATGAATTGCAGAAGGAGTCAATTTTAGGCACATTTCAGGTGGTGCGAAGATCACTTCTGGCTAACATCAAAGATTGAAACAATACTAATGTCATGAACTTTAATCATACTTTGACTTAGGAATAGAGTCCATTCCCATCATTGTATTAGAAACCCAAAAGACTTGGAAAAATTAAACTGATGGAAGCTTTGCATCATACTATGTATATTATTTATTATTTGTTATGGCACACCTTGACTACCAGTGACTTTATTTTAATATGCAGACAACTAAGATTTGACTTCTTTATTGAAAAGTAAGCTTCTTCATCATTATTGTTGAAAAATAATGCTGACTTCTGATCTGTTGAAATATCAAAAGAAATGTTTTAGAAGGGTGGGACCCCCTTGTACCCCTACATCCCCCACTACATATATACTTCAGGTCTGAAATTGCACAGCACTGCAGGAGAGTGATGATCCCCCTTCTCTTCTTTTTTATAATTGCACATACTGGGTTTTAGAAAATATTCGCTAACACCATCTACAAATGCAACATCCAAAATATCATCAGCTATCACCACCCAACAAATTACCCCCCCCCCCCCAATTGCCGATGAAATTGGAAATCAACATAAAATCTCTGGTCCTGTTTCATTTTATAAAAGTGCAACTCAAAGTAGTAGGGGTAGGTATATATATATATATATATATATATATATATATATATATATATATATATATACATACATATATATACATACATATATATATATATATATATATATACATACACACACACACACACACATATATTTTTTGTTCTGTAAAAGCTTTTTAGCATTTTGGGGGGACCCCAGCAAGTGTCAAGCTGGGGGCTCCCTAAACACTTCCAGGCTGAGTACTACTCTTATCATTGCCACCCCTCTTAAGCAACCTTTTAGTTCATGCTGCAAACTTTTAATAGTAGTGCCCATGGACTGAATACAATGGTCTTACATTATTACATGCCTGCATACCACAGTATGTTGGTTTATCTCTGAGTGACATTTACAGTAACTGGCATTTAGTTGCAGTGAAGTTAAATTACAACATGCAAAAAACAAAATGGAAAAATGATCAAACTAGGACTACAACCAACCGATCTGATGTTATCCATTTCATTGTTCATCATAACTGCGTCTTGGATCTGATGTTGGATCCGATCTGGCACTTAAAACTCAAGTTCCTCCCTGTCCCATAATCCTTTTCTACACTCTACTCCTTAGATCTTGTTTGCCGTGTTACGCAACAGATGTAATTCCTGGCTCTGAGCAGTTTTTCAGGGAAGATTTCTATAATTTTCTCAGTTAACTAGTTTTTTTTCATTAATTTATGGCAGATTATTCTTTCTATCTTTCCAGGAGCTTCATGGGGTCCAAAGGTTTCAGCTCCCAGACACAGGAGTCTTTCCCCAGATCGGGTACAGTATAGGGTGGCGGTAGGATCCAAGTGGGCTTCTCCAACTAAATATGCCCTCTCTTCAGCCTCTTCCAGATCCTGCAGGAGCATCTTACCTTCCAATTTGGACAGGATGCTGAGGAGTTTTCTTAAGGCCCAGATAAACATGAGTCTTTTGGCATCCCCAGCCTGATCGGGCTTGGGGAGATCACAGATTCTCAGATTGCCTTCTCCTCTTCTGATTCCTCTGGATGTTCATCGTGCATACAGCTGCAGTCATTACAGATGGGTTATCCTGCCGTCAGGCGGGTCCTCGGTCGTCCGAATTCCAAAGTCTAGGTCCGGCGTCAGTTGTCGTTGCTTCTTCCCTGACGTCAGTGCGGCAGGGGTATAAAAGAGGCAGCCGACGCTAATTTCTCCAGTCTTCCTTGCCGCGCGGTGCACGAAGCATAAGCAGTTCGCAGGTGCCGGTCAGCCATCTCCTGAGATTTACGAAAGTATTTCAGCCGAAGTCTTCTTGAAAGCTAAGTACCCCGTTGGGGAAACTTTTCTTGCCTCAGACCGATGTCAGAAAAAGTTAATAATTGCATTTCATGTGGGAAGCAAATACCGCATAAGGATTTCCACTCTTTCTGTATACCTTACTTAAGCCCAGACCACGACGTCTCGGCCTGCCGTTTTTGTGCTAGATTCAACAAGCACACTATTAAGCGTTGGGTGGAGTTCGCCCTTCACTTTTTTGGCAAAAAATTTAATTATATTATGTTGTCGGATACTCCGACTCCAGTTTTGAGCAAAAAACGCAAAGAATAAGGACTGACATACGAGGTCCGCACCATCTACTGAAACCATGCTAAGGCCGACTACCGGTTCTCCGGTTCTCAGCGAGGCGCCTACGCAGCCCCTGAGTACCGATGACATTACATTACCGGTGCCTCCAGTACCCGAGGTCGCAGGCTCCTCAGCCCCCATTCCTACTACAGATACCGACGCCACTCCTGGCGGGGAAACTCAGAATTTAGACAGGCCTGCCATTTCTCAAGGGGTCTTCAGGCCTTCCTCCTTCTCTATTAAAGCCTTCAGTAAATCTAAAGCAGCCATGAAAACCAATAAACAGGTTCCTCAGACCCCCTCTCAAGGCACCATGCCTAAAAAGCAGATGCTTAAAATGGCTGAGGATTTGATTACTCTTATCAGGGGTTCTCAACCCCCCTCTGACAAAAGGCCCAGATTAGAGGAAGACTACCCTTCTTCAGATCAAGCTTCTATTACCTCAGAATTATCTGAGGATTAGGATTATGCCTATTCTCCATTCGAAGACTCTGATGCAGAGGAGTCTATTCCCTCGGTCTCCCCCCCTGAGGACTTCTCTTTTGGGGAAACCCTGCATACATTGAGGGAACACTTTCACTGGGAAGGCCAAGATTACTCAGATTCCAAGAAAAGGCTCAGATAATTTCTTCTGCTCCCCCAGCATAGGCCCCTGGCTATCCCTCCTGTTTTAGATATATTGGATGATGTGTACACAGAAGCCAGCCTTAATCCAGATTCTTTGCCTCCAGCTCCTGTTAAACCAGACAGGTAATACCGGGTTCCTGATTCTCAACAGTTCCTATATAAAAGCCATACTGCTGACCCAGAAACAATTTCACAGGGTCCCAAGGGAATTAAGACCTCTACTGCTAAAAACCCATTACCTTCAGAGAGAGATTCCAGAGCTTTAGAAATCTGGGGGAAAAAGGTGTACACCTCAGCCACTTTAACCATGAGGGCATTAAACTGTCAGTTCCATATGTTAAAGTATCAACAGTTTTTGATATCTCAGCTGAAAAACAAGATGACACAACCAGAACAATCAGATTTAAAAGAGTTGCAGGATTTGTTGCATGGTGCAGAGCAAGTGGGTAAACATACCTTGCAGTGTGGTTTTGATGCTTTAGAGGCCTCATGTAGAGCTGCTGTTACGGGGTCTGTTATACGTAGGCATGCTTGGCTCAAAGAGCAAACATTACCTGATCATGTCAAAGCTAAATTATTAGATGCACCTCTTCAAAAAGATGTATTGTTTGGTGTTAAAGCTGAGGAGGTACTAAAGAAAATGGAGGAAAAAGTGAAATCAATGCAAACAGTGAAAGATTTCCTGCAGGTACAACCTCCACGTTTCAGCAGAAACTGGCCTTAAAAAAATTGGTCCTTTCCAGCCACGGACAGACCTCAAAGGGGCAGATATAGACGCTCAAGGGGTAGAGGGCAACCTCAAGGATCTTTCAGAGCCAGACAGTGGCAAGCACCAACCCCAAGAGGTGGAGAAGATAGATCACAGTCTTTTAGAAAACAGACACAATGACTTCCCCCTACACCTGCCAATCAAAGCTTTAATGGCAGCACCTTTGGGCGGAAAACTGACATTATTCTCAAAAAATTGGCATATTGTTACAAAAGACAAATGGATTCTGGACATTATAGACAGAGGCTACAGATTCCACTTTCACACCCTTCCAAAAATGAGAGGCATGCCAAACCTGCCACAAAATCAAAGGGCAGAGGCACAAAAACAAATTTCAGCTCTCATGGACATGAAAGCAATCCAAGAGGTACCTGCAAAAGAACAAGGTCAAGGGTTTTATTCCAGACTATTCCTGGTACCAAGGAAAGACAAAGATTGGAGACCTATCTTAGACCTATCCATCCTAAACATATATCTACAGGTGCCAAAATTCCAGATGCTCACATTACAGCAGCTTCTTCCCATGCTGAGCAAGGAGTCTTGGCTGGTAACATTGGACCTCAAGGAGGCATACCTGCATGTCCCTATCAGACAAGATTGCAGAAGATACCTCAGATTTCTTGCAGGTTCAACCCATTACCAATTCTCTGCATTGCCCTTTGGCTTATCTACTGTGCCCAGAGTGTTTACGAAATGCCTGGCATCACTAATCGCCTTCTGCAGACTACAAGGGATACAAATCTACCCTTATCAGGACGACTGCCTGATCCAAGCGGACAGCAAGGACATACTACTGCAGCACCTGGCGTTTGTAATAAAACTGTTGAACTTCCTGGGATACACAGTCAACAAAAAGAAATCAAAACTAACACCCTCTCAGCAAATAATTTTCCTGGGTGCCAGCTTGAATACAACCACCCAGATGGCCTACCTCACGCCAGACAAACAAGGGCAACTGTCTCAATACTTCAGAAAAATGGCAACTTTCACCAGGCTAACTGCAAGGAAAGTCCTGCAGGCTCTGGGATTCATGGCATCTTGCATCCTACTAATCCCATGTGCAAAGCTGCATATGAGGAAACTTCAGTGGTACCTAAAAACCTTATGGTCTCAACACAGCCACAGCTTGGAAGCAATTATACCACTCATTCCATGCCTTCAAAAGGAATTTTTGTGGTGGGCTCAAGCTTGCCAAAGAAACACAGGTCTTCCTTTCTGTGTACCTCAAGCAACTCAAATAATCACAACAGATGCCTCAAACTACGTCTGGGGAGCACACATGACAGATCAGTGCATTCAGGGAAAATGGACCCGAAAAGAGAAGCACCTTCACATCAACCAAAAGGAAATGCTAGCCATGCAAAATGCTATTATGACCTTCAAAGACCTACTGCGTCCAGGCCAGCTATTGATAAGGACAGACAACACCATAGTGATGTGGTACATAAACAAACAGGGGGGAACTCATTCATACCCCCTGTGCAGGCAAGCCATGACCCTATGGAACACAGCACTGGAATTGCAAATTCAACTACAGGCACAATTCCTGACAGGGAAGGAAAACACACTGGCAGACAACCTAAGCAGAAATATGAAAGATCCTCACGAATGGAAGTTGCATCCTCAAGTTTTCACAAAGATAACTCAGGCATGGGGACAGCCAGACATAGATCTCTTTGCTACCCACAGAAATTGCCAGTTGAAAAAATTTTGTTCAAGGACCTATCATCCACAGGCCTGGAAAGTGGACGCACTTTCCTTCAATTGGGCAACATTGACGGTCTATGCCTTCTTGCCTCTTCCTCTGCTGCCCAAAGTTCTATTAAAAGCCAGAGCAGAGAGGCCGAAAATGATTCTCATTGCTCCAGACTGGCCAAGACAACACTGGTATCCGCTCCTGAAGAGCCTGACACATTCCCCACCATGGACCCTACCGCTAGTCCCTCTTCTGTTGTCCCAGCACAACAAGACCCTTCACAGCCATCTCAAAACCCTAAATCTAGCTGCATGGAGAATTCCTTGATTTCCCAACAGATTCTCCTCTCCAAGGAGGTGCAGGATGTCATCTTGGAGGCCAGAAGACAATCTACTAGAAAAGCCTACTCCGCCAAATGGAAACGATTTTGTGCCTGGAATCAAGAAAAGGGACAGAATCCTTGGGTAATACATATACCTCAAATTTTACAGTACCTAGCTGAGATGTTAAACAATGGACTTTCCTTCTCCTCCATCAAGATCCATGCTTCAGCCATTTCTGCACAATACAACACAGATCCTCCTTTATTCTCTCATCCTCTCTTGAGACAGTTCCTCAGAGGGGCAAAGAATATAAACCCCCCAAGAAAACCACCAGTCCCTGCTTGGGACCTCAACTTCGTATTGGAAAAGCTGACCCTTCCTCCCTTCGAGCCAACTTCTTCAACAGAGCTACAATACTTGTCATGGAAAACAGTCTTTCTTCTGGCTATCACCTCAGCACGCAGGGTTTCGGAGCTACAGGCCCTCATGGCTGTGCAACCATTCATCATTTTCCATCAGGACAGAGTTTCCTTACAAACCAACCCTACCTTTATGCCAAAGGTAGTATCCAGTGTAGCTTTGAATCAGACTATCCACTTACCTACCTTTTATCCTAATCCACAAAACAAAGGGGAAAGACTGCTACATTCCTTGAACATTCACAGACAACTTCGTTACTGTTTGGACAGGACAAAGCCATTCAGGAAATCTGAGCATCTCTTTGTGTCCTATGCTCCAGGTGCTCAAGGAAAGGCTATTTCCAAACAGTCAATTTCAAAATTGATAGCCCATTGCATACGCTTTTGTTATTCATTTCATGGAAAAACTGTGCCTGCATGCATCAGATCCCACTCCACCAGAGCCACAGTTACCTCTGCAGCCTTCCTCAGGGGGGTCCCTACCAAGGACATTTTGGAAGCGGCCACCTGGAGTTCAGTGCACACTTTCTCCAAGCACTATCACCTCCCACTATACTCTAAATCTAGAGCGGGCTTTGCCACAGCAGTACTGCAGGGCATACTAGCCCCTCCTAGTTCCACTTAGTGCCTACCACCCTTACTTAGCTTTGGGATTCTACCCATCTGTAATGACTGCAGCTGTATGCACGATGAACATAGTACAGTTTTGTACCTACCATAAATGTAGATGTTCGAGTGCTCATACAGCTGCAGTCCAGGTTTCCCTCCCTCCATCCCCTCTTTGGACAGGCCTTATGACAAACACCTTTTCATATAACCTTTTTGGGGTATTCTTTTATGGTGTATTTGCTTGCAACTACTGTTTTTGATTTATCAACATTGCATCTTTGCATAACATTATGTTTGCCTTCCTTCTGGGGGCACCTGACATCTGGGGCAAGAAAAACTGAAGAAAATGGCGTCGGCTGCCTCTTTTATACCCCTGCCGCACTGACGTCAGGGAAGAAGAGACGACAACCGACGCCGGACCTAGACTTTGGAATTTGGCTGACCGAGGACCCGCCTGACGGCAGGATAACCCATCTGTAATGACTGCAGCTGTATGAGCACTCGAACATCTACATTTATGGTAGGTACAAAACTGTACTTTTCGGAACCCCAGGACCTTGTTTTCCCTAGGGAAGTGTCTGCGTATCTCGGAATTCAGGTTTTCCCCACTCCTTCAGAGTTCCTGGCCAGCTCTATTCCCTTGCCATTGGATCTGAGTGAGTCTCTGCTTCTAGAGGTTGGGGCCGGGTCCCTGGGGAGGGGGCGAGGTCTGGGTCTTTTGGATTGGTCCCTTCCTTTGGGGGCCTTGGCCTTCAGCAGCTCAGGACCGGTGCTGTCAGAAGGACCGGGACCTGGGGCTCGCTCCACGCTGCCTTCTCTAGTGGCTTTGGCTGCTGGGGATGGGGACGGAGTTTCCTTGAGTCCTTAGGCCTTTTGGATGGTAGAGCACACCTTCTCCAGATTTGGAGCAGCATCTTCCCCTCTACCAAGTATGTCCCAAATGGTATCTATTAGGAACCCTGAGCCCATTCATCCTGTCCATGGTCAGTCCTCCCTAGATAGCCTTCAGGTGGCATTCATAACCTAGGGGTTCCCCTCTCTTCTGAGTCCTCACCTAAACCCCATACAGAGGAGGTACCAAAGAAGAGTGTGTGCAAAAGGAGGCACTTGGACTCCTCCATGGAGTCCCTCATGGAGGACACAGATTTTGATGAAGGGGACAGGTTCCCCATATCTCCGCCTGATGACTTCTCCTTTGGAGACATTCTGGAGCTGTTAAAACAGAAGGGTGGATGGTCTCTCCAGCCCCCGCCTCTGAGGAGTCTGTGTTCCTGAAGTCTTTCGGGATGGGCCTATCTACTTCCTGGCTTTCCCCCCTGTGGACGAGCTTGTTGACCTTATCTTGCACAGGGCATGGAAGAAACCTGACACTATAGAACCGGTTCCCGTGAAGGCATTGTCTGACTGTCCTGCCCTGGAGGCAGTCAGAGGTCATTTTTCGTTGTACCCAAATGCCTGGGCATGTATAAGAAACAGTCAGTGGGTGCTCAAAATTATATCCAGAGGTTGTTGCATTCCCTTTTCCCAATCTCTTCCAAATCCTAAGAGAGCTCTCCCCGATGTGCCAGCTAGTCAGAGAGAACCGATTCCGAGAAAAGTGTTAGCACTTTTAGAAATAAAAGCCATCCAGGAAGTCCCAGTAGGACAAAGAGGATCCGGAACTTATTCTTGCTTCTTTTTGGTGCCAAAAAAGACCGGGGACCTGCGTCTGATTCTGGACCTCAGCATATTGAACTTATTCGTCAAGCAGTCGAATTTCTGGATGATCACTGTTTAGTCCATCCTGCCAGTGTTGCAGAAGAATGATTGGATGCGCTCCATAGACATCCAGGATGCCTACTATCGTAGCAAGATAGACGAGCATTCCAGAAGGTATCTGTACTATGGATGGGAGCCATTCATTTCCAATTCAGAGCCCTACCATTTGGACTTGCCACAGCCCCCAGGCTGTTTGCCAAATGCTTGATTGTAGTAGCGGCTCACCTGAGGCTTCAGGGATTTCAGGTCTTTCCTTACCTCGACAGTTGACTCCTCATGGCTCCCACAAGACATCGACTGGTTTCCGTCACACACAGTATCTTTTACAGACTTTCAAAATGCTAAGCATTACAGTCAACATAGTGAAGTCAAAACTGTCTCCTGTGCAAAGCCTAGAATTCATAGGGACCCATCTCAACACAGTCAGAGATTGCAGCACTACCCCCTCGCAGAGTGGACTTGATCAGGCAGCAAGTCAGGGCCATCCTAGAGGTTCCATTGCCACAGGTGCACCTCATCCTCAAACGTTTGGGGTCCATGTCGGCGGCCATTTCTCTTGTACCACTAGCAAGATATATGCAAGTGCTTCAGTGGACACTGGCAGTTCAGTGGTCCATTCTGCATCATCCGATGTCCATGCCAATTTCATTGTCACCTGTTTGCACCTGCGGCGGTGGCTTCAGTCAGAAGGTCTATTATGAGGCAGACCATGTTCTCTTCTCCCGCCCATGGCCATGGTAACTACAGATGCCTCCCTGCTGGGGTGGGGGTGGGGGGTCATTTTCAGGGCAGAACCGTGCAAGCCATGTGGTCCCCCACAGAGACCAGATTGCACATAAATGTTCTAGAGATGAGGGCAGTCCTCCTCGCGTTGCAAGCTTTTCAGGATTGCCTTCCTCTGGGAATGGTGGCTTTTGATAGAGACAAAATGTCGGTGGTCTGGTACATCAGCAAGCAAGGGGGACCACATTCTTACCCATTGTGCAGAGAGGCCATGAGAGTGTGAGAATGGGCGATCTCACCCATTTACTTTCTTCTTGCAACCCACATACCTGGGGAGTCCAACATCTTGGCAGACAGGCGCTCAGTAGGTCAGTCTTGACCCTGCACTTGTGGTCCCTTAGTCCGTCAGTAGCATCTCAGATATTTGGCAGATAGGGCTAACCTTGCTGTGACCTTTTTGCATTCCCAGTGAACAACAAATGCAGTAGGTGCTTTGCCCTGATTCCCCCCCAGAGGGGCAGTCCCCGAGGGATGCTCTTATCCATGATTGGCCTCTGGTTCTCTATGCATACCCACCTCCTCCATTGATCCCCATAGTGCTTCAGAAAGCCCACAGACTGAAGTGTTCCATGAATTCTCATTGCCGCCTTCTGGCCTTGAAAGGTGTGGTCCCCCTTCCTGCAGTCTCATCTGAAGTATCTGCCTTGGATACTGGATCCCATTCTTGACCTAATCTCTCACCGGTCAGAACTGCCCAACCTTCAATCTCTTCATCTAACCACATGGCTTCTCCACTTCCCGTGATAGTAGCACAGTCCAGGTTGGCTTCTCCTGTCAGAAGTGTTTTATTAGCTTCCCAGAACTGTTTACTCAGAAGGTCTGTCATTGTAAGTGGAAGCATTTTTCATTTTGGGTTGCGGAAAGGAATTTTGATCCTGTCTCATCACTGGTCGCAGATGTTCTTCTCTTCTTTTCCCCTTTTCAAGAAGGGACAGCTTCTCTACTATAAAACTATAATTGACGGCCATTTCTAATTTTTATGTCAATAACGAACCTACCTTTTCCACTAGATTATGTAAGGCCTTCTTGAAAGGCATCTTTCTTCTCGGGCCTCCTGTCAAAGACCCTGCCCTCCATAGAATCTGATGTTGCAGACTCTTACTCCAAGTCCCTTTGTGCCAGGTTATTCGTGTGGTCTTAAATTTCTCTCTTGAAAGACTGCCTTTCTTGTGACCATAACTTCAGCCATGAGGGTTTCTGAATTACAGGTCTTGTCTTTCAAGCCGTCATATATAATTTTTCATAAGGACAGGGTGGGTCTGCAAACAAATTCTTCTTTCATGCCCAAGGTAGTCACTGAAAATAATATCAACCAGAATATTCATTTACCCGTCTTTCTTCCTAATCATTCTAATAAGGGTGAATACCTCCTCCATACCTTGGGTGTGCATAAGCAGTTGAGATTTTATTTGCACAGGGCTAAACTCTTTAGAAAGTTGACTAATTGTTCGTAGCCTTCTCCTTGAACAGGCGCGGCCAAGCAGTGTCTAAAATGACAGTCTCTAATTTGATTTCTTGTTGCATTTCCACTGTTTACTCCCTCAAAAATTTGGAGTTGCCTCATCCACCTAAGGCTCATTCTCTCAGGTCATTTGTTTACCTCATCAGCCTTCTGTGCTAGGATGTTCATAGATGATATTTGTGCTGCGTCCACTTCTCACAACTTTGTTGCTCATTATAAGCTTGATATGGTCTACAGAAACTGAGCATCCTTTGGTTCCACGGTGCTCAGGCACGTCTTTCCTTAGGGCCGGCCAAGATTTGGTGGTAGCAGGGGATTCTGACCCAGTCGTGATTAATAATGAAAGGGATAACATCAGATCAGTAGTTATGTACTTACCATAACTTGGTATCTGTGTTATCCTATTTCATTATTCATCACTTCCCACTCACCTTCCCCTGTTTCTGGAGGTTCTGTAGAGGCTGACATTTCGGGCTGTTGAACTTCTGCCCCTCGGTGCACTGGTAGCTTTATGCAACGGTAGATATATAGTTATATCTTTGGATATTCTTAACGTTTCCAACAGCAAACTCGATCTGAGGGGTAGAGTGTAGAAAGAGATTATAGGAGAGAGAGGAGCTCGAGCTTTGAATTTAAGACTGTGAATTGCTGGATCAGATCTGACATTGGATCCAAGACCCAGTTGTGTTGAGTAATAAAATAAGATGATAACAGATACTATTATTTAATAGAATAAATGAAATAAAATATAAAATAAAAACTTAGAGCTTTCATCGACATTTAAGTATACATAGACTTCATCAGAGTGATTGTGTTTGCCATTGATGATGCTGTTAAATACAAAAGGACAACCTGTCACAGACGAGGGAGTGCAAACTGCAGGATAATGCCATGTACACTGGTTAGATGGCAATTGTAGTATGTTGCATACTTGAATAATGTGGGTAAAATTCATTACAAAATTAAAATTATAAGTATATAACTATGAAATTTTAATAACTACATGAATAATAAAATCACAATGAAATACGAGTGTGTTGTCGAACAGCTGAAGTACAATTTTCTAAACACATTACACTAATAATGTTTATAAATACTTAAAAATAAGTGAGTCAAATAAATTAGTCAAGTGAAATAGATTGGTACTGCCATAATTACAGCACCGCACCTCTTTTCTTTAATACATAAGCAATGGAAATGCTATCATTGATAACCATTTATGATGAAGCATTAAGCCTTAGCTGCCAGTATAGTTCTTTACACTCAGATTGTCAACATCTCCACTAAAACTGGCAGCTGTTGCCCTATCAGTGATAAAAAATGTAAACTTTTTAAAACTGGCTCAGTCAATAGTATGCCTGTATAGTGCATCTGTTGTTTTTCTGTTTGTCATAGACATGCTCCTGAATTATTTTCTTTCAGCTTTCTAATTGTTTTCCCAATATAGAAAGCAGTGAACGAACTACATGTGGCAAGATAAAATATAAGGGAGGTAGTCATACCTCTCAGTACAAGGGATAGTTCTTGCGAAATTCTCCACTAAAACGTAGGGGCCCTTGTTAATAAACCTTTAAAATCTGCAGGCTCCACATTGGTGCATTGGTCCATGTGTTCTCTTTAAAATATCTCTGCTACCTTGCACTTCCAAAAAAGATTTTGTATTCCTACCCTTGGAAAAAACAATCACTGGAGTCAGACCTAAGTGTTTCTTAACTTCACTAGGGAAAACAACATCCCAGAATTATTTAATAATGTTGATGTAAAAAAAAAAAAAAGACATCCTTACTGTACGGGATTGAAAAAAAATAGGAGTGAACCTGTTAAAATTCATAATAATATTGCCTTCACTAAAGTCCATAGTAACATCGGAAGTAGCTGGCCTGATTCTCAAAACAGGCATAAAGTGGTCAATGCGGTGTTTAACCATTTCATTTTTTATTCTGTTGAGCAGCTGTAAAGGGTAACCCATGTCAGTAACCATCCCAATCAAATGTTTAATTTCATTATCAAAATTACTGTCATCAGATATTATTCTCAATAGCCTAAATATCTGGCCCTTGACATCTGACCATTTCTGGTGAAAGGGGTGGCAGTTGTCGAAATCCTAAGTAAGCATTATAAAATGTCTACTTTTTAAAAATGCTAGAGGAGTAACATTCATTAACAGGTTTCTTTTCTAATAGACTACCCAAATAGTTAATCTTAACACAATGAGAGTAGGTGAACGTAAGAAAACATGTAGAATTTTGCCAAAGGGTATGGATTTGATGCCATTGTTCTAATGTGCCTTTCCAAAAGATGAACACATCATCAAGGAAGCTAAAATTCCTTGGACCAATGAATTAAAGTTGGGGGTGAACACTACTTTTTTTTTCCCACATAGCCAACACCCCGTTGGCATACAGTGGGGCACACACCGTGGCCATGGCAACAGTGAACATCTGGTGGTAATGCTCTCCTTTATTGTATATAAAATTATTGTAGTAACCACACGTACACCCTGAGTGACAAGTGTGCATATTCGGAAAGGAAGTCGAAAAAACATTCTATACCAACACCATGAGGGGATAACTGAAAAGAGGTCCACAACATCTACAATGATAAAGATGATATCATCATTGAATTGCAGTGTGTCTAATATTTGCAAAAGGTGCCAAGAGTCCTTTAAAATTTAAGTCTCAGATTCTAAAATGGATTTACATTTGTAGTCTGCAGATTTCACCAACGTCTCTATCTTAGACCCCTTAGCTGACACATTGGGCCTCAACAGGGGGGATTGGCCATACATTTGTGGATTTTTGGAATACCAAATATGGATGCTGTCTTTGGCTTACTAACATTAAGATACTCCCACTCTTCATGGTTAATATCCCCCTGCATAACCATATCTAGTAAAATAAAATCCAACTTGGCATATGCAATAGAAATTTCATTAAATGACACCCTGGTATATGTATCACCGTTAGATAGTAATGAAAACATTTTAGAATAATAAAACTATTTATGACCACAGTCTCCCCCCTCTCTTATCAGGTTTCATGATACTCAAACTTTTGTCATACATAAAGATTTGTAGACATATTCTCTCCTCATAAGTTAAATTATCGTATTAAGGTCTCTTGTGGCAAAAAAAGTCTTCCTAAATTCTTATTCACAAATGTTATGTAAAACAGAAACCAATGAATGGGGGGGGGGGTGTAAAGGTACTTTTTTTTAATGGACCTAGTTCAACAGGTTTTTGGCAGGGGCCACCTCTAAGCCCATATCAAAATCAATTTATACAGTCTGTGTTGTGGGGGTTGAATGTTGTGTTATGTATTTTATGCCTTATTTTTTGAAAGATAATTGCTTGTTAACTGCATTTTGTACCACTAACTAGGAATTATGTACATGTCCAGCATTATTGTATGTCCACAGATAACAATCAGTGATGTTTTTCGCACATAAACACACAAAACATGCACATGTGCGTATATATACACACACACACGCGTGCATGGATACTTACTGATAAGCCTGGTCTATCACAAGATGTGCGAACAGAAAAACATGTTACACACTCATCTTTACCAAAACTGCAGGAATTCCAGTTTACCTACAGCATGACTTTAGGGTACTGAAAGAAACCAAAGCAAAAGAGTAAACCCATACAGAGACAGGGAAGGTATGGGAACAGTTAATAGAGAAAGCTACAGCCAAGAACTCAACCAGAGCAAAGCACTGTAAAATGGTAACACCATTCATTGCACCACTGTGCTGGCTGCTTTCAGACTTGTCTTGCTTAGGCCAAAGATAACCACCTATCATGTGCAGAGTCTGTTATTTGTGATGGTAAGTGAAAGAAATTGACCATCTTATTCTGAAATGCATTGCAATGAACCCAGCCCCCCATATACAAGCATAATTGCAGTATTGATTGTGATAGCAAGTGAAAGAAATTATGACCAACTTGTTATTACACTCTAAACCATCCCCTGCCCTACACATGCATGAATAAGCTGTAGCAATATTAGTTTACACTTTCAGCAACTAGCAATACATTTTGTGAAACCAGTACTGAAGCACTAGGTCAGTGATAATTTTTAGCAGTCATCAAACCACAGCTAGAGTATGAAACTTTATTAATCTCATTGAAGAGTAATGTACACCTGTCACTGTCCCGGATTTCAAAGAATGGCCATGTTTTGTCTCATATTTTTGCCTTGTCCTTTGTACAATTTTTAATTTTCTGGTAAATCATACATGACTGCAGACAGTTATGCCAGACATTACAGTTCCATACTACTGCTTATTCAGAAAATGCATGTTTTTTAAACACGTTTATTGAATTATCACTTGTGATGTAGGCAAATTTACATTTATACAAAAGTAATAATCTGTATTAAACAATAATCATTAAACTTCAGATATATTGCTATATATCATATAACCTAAGCAGCATTACTTAAATTGATCAATTCCTGCCCCTTTTTAAACAAGAAGCACCTTTATTAAACCATCATTTACGACCTAAGCAATCATACATTTATATAAATGAAATCAAACCACACCGACACAGTCCTAGTTACAAGCATTTTACATCACAAACCACACTGACAACACTCAGTTGCAAACATTTACATCACTTATAGCTTACCCAGTCATTTTCAGTCAATCATTACATAGCTCATTTAGGTCCTGCCTTCTTTTAAACTTCATTCATCCCCTGTATATATTGTTCCCACAGTTCCCATTTTTTCCTATGTAGTTTGCTCCTACCATTTTCTAAAGGTCTGATTCCAGATGTTTTATCTCTGGTACTATATGTACTACTTCTAATATAGTTGGTTTAGATTTCCATTTTCTAGTAATTGCTTTTTTGGCAGCCACCATAATCAGACACAGCAAGGCCTTAACCATGTCTAGGCAATTCAGATTCTGTATCATAGCCAAGAAAAATCATCTCCTTCATCACACCAGTCTGCCCACCAAGCACCTCTGACAGCGCAATCCCGCAAGGAATCCTTAAAGTCTGTCAACCCACCGTACTCCCAGAAAAAAAATGTTCCCAAGTACCTCTTTCTTCCTAGCCACACTTCCAATAATTGCTGTCTACCTGAAGAAAAATTCTCTGGAATCTACTTGGGGTATGAATTAAACATTTCCAAGCAAAAATCCTAAATCTTCTAGATTTTGTTGCATATTTGGGAGGCAAACCTATATCTTCCCGTTGTTTCTTTGTGAATTGCGTATCCAGTCTTTCTTCCCAATTCTTTCTAACCTCCTCTGATTCTTAAAGTTATCATGCCGTACTTTCTATGCTCTACTAATTATTCCTTTTTTAATTGCAGCTTCTGTTCTGGATTCTTCTAAAAAACTCTTACAGTGCTGGTTTTTCATTTAGCACCCACCCTTTTTCTTTCTCTCTGCCTATACTCATATATCAGTCCTTGATAAGAAAGCAATCTCTAACCTGCAGTCCAAATAAATTCTTGGCCTCTTCCCATTGTTTTACCTTTCCCTCTTTAGTTATTTTCTCCCAGTGCCTTGGTTCATTTGCCAGTTTTCTCCAATAAATCCCAGCCCCCTCTTGCCTGTTGTGTATATTCCTAATTGCAGTCATCCCTATTGGCAGAATCTCATTTCTCCATTCCCATGTTGGCTTAGTTCTTATATTACTTTGTACTTTATGGATATAATATTCTGTTTAATTATTATTATTCTTAAAGGCCTGCATCCAAAATCCCAGTATCTCCTTGTTTCTTGAGCTGCCCTCCATTTCAACATCATCCCTTTCCACTTTGAATTATAACTTTCTGCTTGTGCTATGTATAGGAGCCTTAACTGTGTAACTCTGAAATGCCCCTTCAAATTGGATAATCCCAATCTGCCCTGTTCTACTGGAAGAATCTGCTTACCCATTTAACTCTTGCTGTCTTCCCCTCCCAGATAAGTCCTTCAGGTCTTTATTAATTGCCATTCATGGCTTTTCCTCTGGTTGATAAAAATATGCCTGACACATGTATAAGACTAAAGAGACTAAAAATATTTTGACTGCTTATATCTTACTATCCATATCCATGTAACAAATCTTCCATTTTCACAGTTTTTGTAGTGTCTTTTGTTCAGTCTTCCCACCTACCCACAACACCAGAATAATTTTTAATCCATACCGCGGTGGTGGTGCTGCGGTAGCGTTGTCGCCTTACAGTAAGACGTTGTCCGGTTCGATTCTCAGCTAGAGCGTCTTCTGTGTGGAGACCTGCGTGAATGGGCTTACCTTCATTGAAGGTTGTGCATCAGGGCTGATAACTCGGCACGTAAAAATCAACTACCAATCATTAGCGGACCGGAGTTACGCTGTGACGACCCCTAACCGGGAAAAGCCGAAAGACACAACAACTCCTAAATACTTCATTTTATCATGTCCCCATAAATATGGCTATTGCTGAACAAATTAGTGTGTGGGTACATAATTTACCGCTATTACCTTTGTTTTAGCTTCTTTAGTTTTGTATCCCAAAAAGATTTGAAACTGTCTCAAAATATTCCACAACACTGTAATGTCTTATTCTGGTTTTGTCAGGTACAAAATAATATCATCTGCAAATAGAGACAGCTTTTCTTGATTACCATATCAATTAATTCCTTACATTTCTGAGTCCCTTATTATCTTTGCCAGTGGTTGTAAATATAATGCAAACAAAGGGGATAGAAGACACACCTGCATGGTTTCTCGAGCAGAAATTGTCAGAGAGGACCCCACCCAATTTAATTTTTGCCCCCAATCCCTCATATTTTCTCCTAATCAACCTTATAATTTTTTCAGGAAATGTAAATGCTTCCATTGCCATGCTTATAAATTCCCACCATACTCTGTTAAATAATTTCGCTGCATCAAGACCCACCAACATCAATGGTATCTTCTTACACTCTGCTTCCCTCTGGATCATTAGTGTTTGTCAGTTTTGTCAAATGTTTTTCCTCCTCTCCACAAAACCACATAGGTCCATATATGAATTTTGGCATTACTTTTGTCATTCTTTTAGCCATTATAGAGATGAACAGATTATAATCCTGGTTTAGTATTGAAATGGTACTGTATGAAGATGGGTCTGATGGATCTTTACCATCTTTAAGTATTACATCTACCACTGCTTTCTTCCAGGATGTTGGTACTTCTCCTCTTAAAATGCTGTTAAACAAAACCTTCCAGATCTTTATCATTTTTTCCCTCCTAGCTTTCAAACCTCCACAGGAATACCATCTGTCATTGGGGACTTTCCTGTAGGTTGGTTATACAACACAATTTTTATCTCAACTCATCCTATCCTAGCCATTAGTAATTGAGCCTCATCTAATCTATTCCTGGAGACTTTCCTGTAGCATGGTTATACATAATTTTTATCTCATCTCCTGCTATCCTAACCGTTAGTAATTGAGCCTCATTTACCTCTAACCTTGGCATATTTAATTTTTCCATAAACATTTCCTTTTGTATCTTTTCTTGATTTCCATATTTCTCTGCTTTATACCAACTTGCATAGAATTTCTGAAATATTTCTAGTACCTCTACAGGATCTCTTGTTACCTTTCTTTGTTATATGCTCCCTGACCCTGGCGACAGACAGCCCTTTCTACTTTCTGTTGCCTGAGTCATTGCGCTAAAAGTGTTTGTGCTCTACTATTATTATCAAAAACAGTTGCTTAACAGCAGTCTTTTTAATTTTGTGCACATTATTGAGGGTAATCTCTCTTCTTGTTCTGTGAGATTCTGTGAGATTCCACCATTCTGCATTACTTTACATTTGTCGGTTCCTCTTAATAGTTCTTGTTGCTTTTAACCATAGCTCCCTTTCTTTTATTTCCCGTTTTTAAATTCCACCTTACTTTCATCCCACTCCCTAGCTATATTTTCAGAAGAAATTTCTATCCTCTCTAATAGATCCTGAGTAGTCTGCACTTACCCATTCCTTAAATCCCCCTCTTTTCAAAAGATATGTGGGAAAGTGCCATTGTCTCATCTTTGTCATTATGCTGTTTTTATTTTAGTTATTATTGGCGCATGAACTGAAATAGTTATTGGATGCATATTAAGATCAAGTAAATGCACATGTTCCTGTGAAATGTAAATTCTGTCTAGCCTAGCCCAGTTTTTATATCTTGGGGAATAATATGTAAATTCACTCTAAACTCCTGTTACTCAATTCACATCTTCCATGCCAAATCTTCTTCTTCTTCTTTCGGCTGCTCCCATTAGGGGTCGCTACAGCAGATCAACTGTTTCCATTTCTTCCTGTCCTCTGTATCTTGCTCTGTCACACCATCCACCTGCATGTCCTCTCTCGCCACATCCATAAACCTTATCTTAGGCCTGTTACCTGTTTCCTGTTACCTGGCAGCTTCATCCTTAGCATCTTTTTCCCAATATACTCTGCATCCCTCTTCAGCACATGTCCAAACCAACGTAATCTTGCCTCTCTACCTTTGTCTTCAAACCTTCCAGCCTGGGCTGACCCTCTAATATACTTATTCCTAATACTGTCCATCCTCGTCACACCCAGTGCAAATCTTAACATCTTCAACTCTGCCACGTCAAGCTCTGACTCCTGCCTTTTTGTCAATGCCACTGTCTCCAACCCATATAACATAGCTGGTGTCACTAC